>NC_079533.1:6137576-6222576 GCF_003711565.1 Takifugu flavidus
ACTGAACGTGAAACTCTTGTTAGACTCACACACATGCACAAGGGAAACAACTGATTCAGTTTTAGCCAAAGTAATTTGGGGATTTCAAAGAGAACACAGATCAGAGTTAGACTCCTCGTGTTCCTTTTGAGAGGCAACAATTCATTTTTAATAAAAGGAATGTTAATCTGTTTTAGGCAGATCCTATCAAACATTTCAAACACCGAAAACCTTAAAAAGTTTATATTTGCGCATAAAAGAGGAGAGCTGAAAAGGAGGTGTGGTGGTGTCACATCATCATTGTGGGATCAGCGTGATGTTCAATGACCCAGAGACTTGGCAAAAAGCCTAAAATCATGGACAGAATTATGTGGTGAATGCATTTTAATCATCTGTCGCAGCAATATCCAATCAATGATATATGATCATGTATAATAATAATATAGCCAATATAATAACAACAGAATCAATAATCCTCACCTCATGGTGCAGGTCGATGGTAAAATCTGACTTCAGACTTTCATGTTGGAGCCGCACTGCAAGTCTGAAATGCAGGAGTGAGAAATGTTAAAAGAAATGCACACACACACACACACACACACACACACCCACACACACACACACACACACACACAGAGTTAGAACCCAACCTCTTTAGCAGCGGTTTGCTAACAGCCCAGCCTGCACTGGGGTCAGGGTAAGTAAAGGAACTGGGGTCTTCGGAAAAAGCATAGTGGTGGATGATAGAGGCCCCGTCGTCATGGAGACCCCTACCCAAAAACCATTCCTTGGAAAAAACAAACATAATAAAGCTTTCTTGAGGTAATCAACACCACCTTCAAATTCGTAACATATAGGGCTCTGTGCATGTGTGTGTGCGTCTGTGTGTGTGTGGTGTGTGTGTGCATCTGTGTGTGTGTATGTGTGCGTCTGTGTGTGTGTGCGTCTGTGTGTGTGTATGTGTGCGTCTGTGTGTGTGTGCATCTGTGTGTGTGGTGTGTGCACCTGTGTGTGTGTGCGTCTGTGTGTGTGCATCTGTGTGTGTGTGTGTGTGCGTCTGTGTGTGTGTGCGTCTGTGTGTGTGTGCGTCTGTGTGTGTGTGTGTGTGTGCATCTGTGTGTGTGTGCGTCTGTGTGTGTGCATCTGTGTGTGTGTGTGTGTGCACCTGTGTGTGTGTGCGTCTGTGTGTGTGCATCTGTGTGTGTGTGTGTGTGCGTCTGTGTGGTGTGCGTCTGTGTGTGTGTGCGTCTGTGTGTGTGTGTGTGTGTGCGTATGTGTGTGTGTGCGTCTGTGTGTGTGCATCTGTGTGTGTGTGCGTCTGTGCGTCTGTGTGTGTGTGCGTCTGTGTGGTGTGCGTCTGTGTGTGTGCATCTGTGTGGTGTGTGTGCGTCTGTGTGTGTGTGCGTCTGTGTGTGTGCATCTGTGTGTGTGTGTGTGCGTCTGTGTGTGTGTGCGTCTGGTGTGTGTGTGTGCGTGTGCGTCTGTGTGTGTGTGCGTCTGTGTGTGTGTGTGTGTGTGCATCTGTGTGTGTGTGCGTCTGTGTGTGTGCATCTGTGTGGTGTGCGTCTGTGCGTCTGTGTGTGTGTGGTCTGTGTGTGTGTGTGGTGTGTGCGTCTGTGTGTGTGTGCGTCTGTGTGTGTGCATCTGTGTGTGTGTGCGTCTGTGTGTGTGCATCTGTGTGTGTGTGCGTCTGTGCGTCTGTGTGTGCGTGCATCTGTGTGTGTGTGTGTGTGTGCGTCTGTGTGTGTGTGCGTCTGTGTGTGTGTGGGACTCTCACCTCGTGTTCTGGATATCTATGGAGCACCCTGAGCAGAGCAGCCAGTCTGAGTCTCGTTTCCTCCTCCACAAAAATAAACCATGACGCCAACTGTCCATAAGTAGCAAAAAGACTGAAATAATGCAGGAGAGAGACGTTGTTGTGTTGTTTCTCCAACAATCTCTTCTGTTGCATCTTTATTTACTGTGGTAGAGCCGGGAGGATGCTCCAGTCTCCTTCATACTCTGTCAATTCGTGGAGAAGAACGACGACTGGACATCCCTGCAGGAACACACAGGACAAAACATCACAAAATTCCAAATGATTTCATTCCAATTAAACATTTTATATTTCCTGATGCAAAAATGACACATATGTGAGAACATGCTCAGAACTGTGGCTGCTACAGTTCATCAATAGTAGCACAAACTTGACCCAGCGACCACATGACACTTGTCTTTCTTGACCTTTTCCTTTAAACAAACCGTCGCCGTAACAACGGTGCCGGCTCCGACAGCTGTGAAGCTGAATTTAGGGCGTGATGGAGGCGTTTATGACGTGTTGTCTGCAGCCTGAATAGGCCTGTTGGTGTCTGCTGACGGCCTGAACAGTGGCTGATAGCACAACTCTTGCAGATCATCTATTGGACCGGTTCTCTTCCCCCTCTGGGGTGTGTGAGGGGAGATGGTGGTGTGTGTCCTGACTGCTCATCCGTGTGTGTGACACACCTACACCTACTGCGACTGCGATTTGGACAAAATGTGCAATTATTTTAAGTCCCCTCAAACTTTTAGGTCGATACCTCCCCAAAAAAACTGATAGAAAAGGCTGCGTTAGTGACTTGATGGTTAGAAAGGTTGCAAATTAAAACATTCCTAATTCAAACCAAGCACTTTGTGTTTCATCTGAATTTTTGTTTTACCTTTTTAAATGGGTCACCTCTGTAATAAGACATCAGCCATTTTAATAGAATTTGGCTGCGGCTACACTGATCTGGTGAGATTAGTGTTACCCTGTAAGTGCATTACATCAGAGCACGTGTGTGTCCACGTGGACATCAGCCTGAACATCGCTGTCTTTCTTAAAGAATTACGTCATCAGAAAGGAAATGCTGAGAGATCCTAATAGGGGAAAAATGAATTTCATAGTAATTCCACGACCCTAACCCTAACCCTAAACTAACCTAACCTAACCTAACCCTAACCTACCCTAACCTAACCCTACCCTACCCTACCCTAACCTAACCCTACCCTAACCTAACCTAACCTACCCTAACCTAACCCTGATCCTAACCTAATCTAACCCTAACCTAACCTAACCTAACCCTGTAACCCTAAACTAACCCTAATCGAACCCTAACCTAACCTAACCCTAACCTAACCCTCTAACCTAACCTAACCTAACCCTCTAACCTAACCTAACCCTAACCTAACCCTCTAACCCTAACCTAACCCTGATCCTAACCTAATCTAACCCTAACCTAACCTAACCCTAACCCTGTAACCCTAATCTAACCCTAACCTAACCCTCTAACCCTAACCTAACCTAACCCTAATCTAACCCTAATCTAACCCTAACCTAACCTAACCCTCTAACCCTAACCTAACCCTAACCTAACCCTAACCTAACCTAACCCTCTAACCCTAACCTAACCCTAACCTAACCTACCCTAACCTAACCCTGATCCTAACCTAATCTAACCCTAACCTAACCTAACCCTAACCTAACCCTAATCTAACCCTAACCTAACCCTCTAACCCTAACCTAACCTAACCCTAATCTAACCCTAATCTAACCCTAACCTAACCCTAACCCTCTAACCCTAACCTAACCCTAACCTAACCCTAACCTAACCCTCTAACCCTAACCTAACCTAACCTAACCTAACCTACCCTAACCCTACTCTAACCTAACCTAACCCTAACCTAACCCTAACCTAACCTACCTACCCTAACCTAACCTAACCCTAATCTAACCCTGACCAACCCTAACCTAACCCTACCCTAACCTAACCCTACTCTAACCTAACCCTAACCCTCTAACCCTAACCTAACCTAACCTAACCTAACCTAACCCTACCCTAACCTAACCTACCCTAACCCTAACCTAACCCTACCCTAACCCTACCCTAACCTACCCTAACCTAACCTACCCTAACCTAACCCTAACCTACCCTACCCTAACCTAACCTAACCTAACCTACCCTACCCTAACCTAACCCTAACCTACCCTAACCCTAACCCTACCCTAACCTAACCTAACCCTACCCTACCCTAACCTAACCTAACCCTAACCTACCCTAACCTACCCTAACCCTACCCTAACCTACCCTACCCTAACCTAACCTAACCTAACCCTAACCAACCCTAACCTAACCTAACCCTAACCTACCCTACCCTAACCTAACCTAACCTAACCCTAACCTCACCCCCACGTATTCCTCTGACGGTGGCGTTTACCTTCCCCTCTTCAGCTGCCTGCTGCAGAATCTCCTCCTTCCTCTGCTCACTGCGGCGGGCGTGATACGAGTTCCTCTGACTCTGGATAACTACCACCACCTCCTGTAATCCTGGGAGCAAAATAAAGAAAAATGACTTTTCACTAACAGCTTCACTAAAAACAGATGGTACCAGTTTAATTGCAGTGATGAAAAAACCAAATCTTTGTATTGATATAAGAGCTGGCTGCTTTGGTTCCCTGAGAGAAACACGAGGCCACCTGCTGTAAAATCTGTCACTCACCAACAGACGGGTGTGTGTGTGTGTGTGTGCAGGCCTCCCGGTGTTCTGCACCCTGCAAAGAGTGAGTGATTACTGCTAAATCAGATCTAATCACAGCAACAATCACAGCAAGAATCTGGCAGGAATTCTTACTTGAGCATGACACATGTCATCAGCAGCGCCACCTTTCAAAGCAACACATGTTCATTAGAACATCAAATGCATTGCTGGTTAATTGCTAATGATTTCAAATAAGAAGATTTTGAAGCCAACTACCTCTACTTGAAGAAATCAATTGCAATGAACTGTTTATGTGAATAGACTTGTCAGTAACAGCAATAAAATTAGAAGACATAACTCCAATAACTCACAGTAATACAATATTCAAAATCTACTGATTTAGGATTAGGTAGATATACAATATAAAGTAGTTGTGTAAATGAGATAGATGTTATTATTTTATTAGGCAAGTTAGGAAAATCCTGAAGATAAGACTCAATAAGATGATCCATGTCACAATACATCTTATTTATTGACATGTGCTATTTTAAACAACGAAAACAACTATAAATACAATTGTACAGCAAATAACATCGAACATCTAAAATGAATTCATCCAAATTACTGTATGTTTGTTTGTTTTTTTAATAAGTCTATAAGAAATTCAATTATACGCCCTTTAAAACTGGGCTCATTTATGTTGCAGCCAGTTTGGCGATTAAATTATCGTGTCCTTTTTGGAATTTCAAAATAAAACATACGAAATTTCCATATTAGGTATAACTTACAAACTTACAAATATCTCATTGAGGTTAATACACAAATACTTTCAACAAAATAAATTGCAACTATAAACGTAGTAATATACTCATTCTGTGCCTTCTTCGTCGTTAATTTAGGAATTGTTTTAACTGTATAAGATTATGTTGAAGGCCGATCAAACCTATTTCCGCTGTTCTCCAGGCGGCAGCAGTATGTCGTGCTAAATGCTAGCAGTTTAGCTCACCCGGTAGCGGTCTTGTTCGTGAATTGGCCTCACTTACCGCAACAAAAAAGAAACATAGCGATTTTAAATCCATTAACCGCTTTAAAGTGTGACATTGTACCCGTGGCTGTTGGATTTCGATTAAAATGGTTGTCTTTTTATGCCGCAGTCAGAAATAGGTTAGCTACAGTACTAAACGTAACGCCAATATATAATGTGTTGATGCAGAACGTCAGCGACCTCCAGTGGACATAAATAAAAATACACCATCAATTGTACTCCGGACTACGTCATATTTATTCGACTATTAATCAGTACATATGGCAAAAACAAACAAACAAAAAACAGTTTCTTACACATACTCCTACCAAAAACATGGTACTGGAAGATAGGGATATTACAATTATGCATGTGTGTGTTGGGGCTCGGGTTTTTCCGTCGTATTCCTCGAACGTTGTAAAACGTGGGAAAATAACTAGCATTACAAATAATAAAATGTGAAATAAAATCAGGTTTTTGTGTCTCTACGGGCTGTTACCTTCGATGTCTAATAGAGAAATCGCAAGCAAATGATTCATCATTCTGCTCACCAAAGCGAATTGTTAAGCCATCTTGTTCTTGGTCTGTGAAACCACAGTCGTGTCGTTATTTTTGTGTAATTATTGTGTGAATTACTTTTTACAAACGTCTGGTGTTGGCTGCCGTGAACTGAAGTTAGCTAATTGTAAGCACAGCAATTAAAAGTTCAAATAAACATTAAACTGTCTTTACATTGTTATTAATAAACGCATAATTCCCTCTGATAATTCAGTATTTTACCTTGTTTTCCCCTTTCATACCTTCATTAGAATAACCCTCGTCTCTTGCTCCTCATATCCAACAATCTTCTATTAAGTATTACTGTAGCAGGAAACAGTATAAATTGGCAGTCAAAAACAGTATTTGTTTCATTGCAACAAATATTTGCTAGAATATGTTTGACTTTTGCTGATTTATTTTCTTAAGTAGGGCACGCGGTTTTATTTTGTAAAATATCACAGGAAGTTGAACTGTAAAAAGTACATAACAGCATCTGTCCAGCGTTACACTGCAGTTCTAAAATGGTCTTTGGAAAACTCTGCAGGACGGAGAGCAGAAGAAAGAAAAGTGTCACCATGATGGTCGGAAAAATGAATCGAAAAAGAGTGACGGTGACACCACTGGAGGAATTCCTGGGGAAGCCTCCGGAGGGCTTCACCGTGGAAGATCTGGCCTCTGGGTGCCGAGTCCACAGTGACCCGGAGCGGAGCTTGGTACTCATCGATGACCTCCACAGCTGCGGGAGGAATGTGTTCTTCTGCAGCTCACTGGGACGGTGAGGAACCCACAACATACATTCTTGCTCAAGAGTTTATGCACTGAAGTAATTTTCACCACAGGAAGATAAAAGTGCGGAACCTTTGGGAGTACTCCGCCACCAGGAGCAGTCTGCTGTCCAAGACGATCTATTTGCTGGTTTCTGCTCATGAAGAAAACACAGCAAAGGAAGCCAGAGGTAGATTAAGCTCCGCATTCAACAATTCATGTCTGAGACAGCAACAATGTGGAAGTTTATTATAAAACAGAGTTTGTTCCTCTTTGTAAGATGTCTGTGTAGATTCTCAATCATCCAGGTCATTGTATCCAAGGTAGTTTTCTCTGTCAACCCAGTCAAGTTGACAGAGAAAACTACCTTGGTTCCTCTTTGTAATGTCCGACCTAAATTTGGACCAAAGCTTGTTGGAATATTGAGACATGTAATTATGGCAGAGCATTGTTGCTATATTGGGAGCTAAATATGCAGACTTGGGGTTCATTCAGAGAGCTGGAGCTCAGGAGCCCAGACTTTGTCTTTAGTCATCACAGTAAAGCCCATAAACCTGATATTGGGTCAGGGTCAGGGTCAGGGTCAGGGTCAGGGTCAGGGTCAGGATCAGGATCAGGATCAGGGTCGGGGTTGGGATCAGGGTCAGGGTCAGGGTCGGGGTTGGGATCAGGGTCAGGGTCAGGGTCAGGGTCAGGGTGAAGACTGATGCTGGCCTACAAGAGTCGAGTGGGTGGAGAAGAAAAAAGAGCCAGGACAGCAAAGTTGAACTATGTCCCGCCTCTGTCCTCGTGTCCTCGTGTCCTCTTGCTTTAATTACTAACAGGATCATACGTTATGTCCATCGACGGCTGTGACCCTTTCATCAAGTGGCAGATGGAAAGAGGCCTGGACTGGACCATCTCCTCTGTTACTGGGGAGAGCTACAGGGTGGATGTAAGGAGTGTCTGGACTCAGTGTCTTCTTTATTGCCTGTCTTCTAGTTTTCAATGGGGCATTTTTTCCCAGATTGACTTGAGCGAACTGCTGCAGAGCTCAGAGGTCATGACCTGTGACCCAACAAAAGCCACCCCTGTGTGGAGAGACGCCTACTTCACCCTCAAATACTACTCTGATGCCATGTTTGACTTCTCACACTGGTTTGGCTTCAGCAACAGGGCATTTAAGGTAAATGCCCCCCCCCATCTTCTGCTTTAAAAAGCATGTGCTGGCTCTTTTTTGACCTGTTTTCTCTTTTGAAGCTGAGAATGATGCGGGCCATGACCACATGAAGAGCAACTGAAGCTCGCAACTTGATTTTTGAGCATTTCTACTTAATCATGAAGGTCTGTGGTCAGAGCTGTGGCTAATACCGACCCGCTAGATGAAGAAGCTCAAACAAGATCATGTGTTTGTGCTGTCACTGCAGGCGAACTGGACCGAGAAGAAAACTCTGAAGAAGACACAGTAGAAGTAGATTTTTAATAGGATTTGTTTAAACCTTTGGAGCTGCGGCGGCAGTTCAACACAATCACAGCAGCACCTTTAGATCCACCTGGACTACGGAATGAGGAGCAGAGCCGAGGCGGCGCTGGTGATGGTTTCCACGTGCTCCTTGAAGTCGCTGCTGAGGTAGCGCAGCAGCAGGTAGTTGGAGATGCCCACAACACACATCAGCAGCAGGAAGCAGAGGATCCGTTTCCCAAACAAATAGCCCGGGGTGCTCCGAAAGGGATTTAATGAAGAAAATTAGATGATTGTAAATTCACACATTGTCACTAGATGTTGTTCTTTTATACCTTTGAGATGTTTGACCCATGTATCCAACAAAGTACTTCTGCCTCACTACAAGGTAGATGATCCCAGCAAAGGCAGCAGGAGCTGCAGACGAGAGAATTCACTCTTTTAATACACTGATTCTGATTCGTGACCAAAGTCTGAACGACACATGTCGGTTATTTAAATGTCAATAAAATTCTGTTGCATTTTTGTGCAATGAGACGTGTTTCTGACTGGGCTTTTGGGTTTGGGCCGTGCGTTTACAAGTGCAGCTGTGTTGATTAGCGTTACCTTGACTGAGACACAGACCGGCGCACCACATCACCGCCAAGAATGTAGGATATGTGTCCATGCAGTTCCGACTGGGAAGGAGAGCACAGGTGAAGGTCGGGGCCCTTTTGCCAAACACTTTATTGAAGATTTGAGGTCTAACGTGCATCTGGGACCATGTAAATACGTCACACAGCTAAATAGATTAAATAGATTTTCCCAAACGAAGGTGGTTCACTCACATCTTTTACCGATGGATCTACTCGGGATGTCTGAAAGCACTTTTCCCCCAAATCTGTTGTGATTCATGGACAAACCCAGAACCTATGAGCTAATGAGGCTGGCGAGCGCCGCACCAGCTGCCTACTGCTCACTAAGTTAAAAGGAAAATCTGAGGCCAAGTGTGCGAATCAAGCAGGAAGAGCTGTTGCACTGAGTTGCAACAGTCAGACCGACATGTTGCACAGAACAGAAAAACCCCTCCCGTTGGTCAACACTGGCAACGCTTCCGGGTAACTATGAAATGTTAAACAGGTCTTAAATAAGTGAGAAATTCAACAATGTCATAAATGAGACCAATTATTATAAAATAAACTCTTACTTGGCACAAGAAACTCTTTCAAAAGCTTCTGCTTTGCTGTTTGGACCGTTGCATTCCTTCTCCACTTTTAGGGCAAAGAAGACTGGGGGATAAAAAGAAACTTCATGAATTTGAGTGAAAACACTGACCTTCCACTGCTCCACTCTCCTCACCGTTCTGGAGCACGCTGAGGAGAGTGATGATGACCAGGAGGTAGATGTTTTCCACCACCACCACTTCCATGGTCACACGAGGGCTGGTGTCAGGTCAGCTGGATGCAGAGGCTGAAAGGCTGTTTCCACAAAGTGTGATGTGTATTTATACATTGCAAATTCTACCTCCTCTTATGTAAAGGTTTTGGGCTAACACAGAAGCCTGAAACTTCCTCTTTTCCGTGTGTGCGTGTGCGCGCATGCACGTCAATGAATGCAGTATTGTTCTGACTCCTGTCAGTGTTTGTGTTATGTTTAGCACCCCCCACTGGCGTCTTAGGGCATTACACCTGCCACGAGTTTGTTTTTGAGAAGCCACCTACAGTGCGTGTCACATGCACGCTGCTCCACCGCAGTGTGGTCTGAACCTTGGAGTAGATCCATCATTTTACAAGACAAACAAAGAAATGTAAGGTCTCAGAAGATTTCAGTAAACTCTCAACCTGGAATCAAGTCTACGAGGTCTTTTGTTGTTCGCTATCTGTCTACGATAACCTGACGTGTTATCCAGGACAGAATAAAGAAAGTATACATTTATGGTTTTGCTTTGCTTCAGGAACCTTTACAGCAAAATTCATTTGGAAGAAACCGGGCGACCATTTTTAAATAAAACTGAAAGGTTCAAAAAGATTAAGCTCTAAAAAATAACTTTTTATTGGTGAAAATCTCTGGTGTGTGTAGTTAATTAAGCACACTTTAATGTACAAGTGTCTACGGCAGTTGTAGCGTTTATTAATTTATCATTTATTATGCTCATTTATTATGGTTATTTATTACCGTTATCTATTGCCCGCCCTCTCAGCCTCCCATATGGTCTAGCGGTCAGGATTCCTGGTTTTCACCCAGGCGGCCCGGGTTCGACTCCCGGTATGGGAACGCGCCCTTTTAATTCTCTTAGTTTTGATGACTTGTTCATCCATCTTTATAAAGTCTAAAATGATTACGGATTCTAGTTCCGGCAGAGGATCCACGGATATTTGGTTCATCAGCTCATTAACTCATGTAGGTCACCAACATTTATAAAACAGCTCCACTCGTTTATGGGTTAAGAAAAGGGAAACAAACCTATGCTATATCACACTTAGATTGTATTATTTAAAAATTTATTCTGATGGAGAAGGTTTCTTATTTAACAAGACATTGTTCTGCAGCATTACACAATTGTATAACAAACTTAGTTAATTAAATAATTCAAAACGGTATTCTAACCCTTCAAAATAAGAGCAAAAAATGTGTGTGGGCGTGGGGGACATGTGCTGACATGCAACCCAACAATATACACACTAAAACGTGCAGATTTCCGAGATGGCAACGTCTGTGTAACACAGAAAACAAACAGAATCTTACAAATGATGAATGAGTTTAAAATTTACATTGGTAGAACATTAAGACCCAACATTAATGATAATCTTCCAATTTAACCAAATATATTCTATAAAGCCTAAACAAACAGATCAAGAGCACTTAGAGCCTCCGTTTCCATTTCAGTGGGTCTCTGAGAGGCAACCTGGAAGATGAAATCATCAAGAAAGTTTTCCATGCTGGGCTCAGTCTGGTTCAGGTGGGACGCTGCCCCCCCGCCCCCGCTGTCCCGCCGGGTCACCCCCCCGCCCCCGCCCCCGCTGTCCCGCCGGGTCACTCCTCCTTGCCCGGTAGCAATCATGTCGAGGACGCTTGTGCTATCTGGTGAAAGGTGACTGGCGGTGGTCGCTGGCGAGAGCAGATCCAGCAACAAGCTGCCGCCACCCGCGGCGTCATAGGTGCTGGAGACGGAGCCGGGGGAGGTGAGGTCCGTGCTGTCGGGCCCCTGATAACCCAACATTCCATTTAGCTTGGCCAGTTTCTTCTTCTTAGCCTTGAGCTTCTTTATCAGCTTATATCGGAGGGCTTCGGTGTGATTGAGACACGGCGGGCTCTTCGAGGAGCGGCTGCCACACCTCCCAGAGGACAACACCTCCACGTGGTCCCTGGTGTCCAGCCATGGAGGCGAGGCCGTGTTGTGGTGGCTTGGAGCGCTCCTGAGAACGGGAGCGGCGTTCTGTGGGACCGAGCTCTTGATGCCAAAGGAGTGGTACATGGCTGCAGCCTTTAGGGGCAGAGAACCGTCTTCCATCCCGAGCCGTGCGTTGGGGGCCTGCCTTCCAGGGCCCTGAGCTCTTCTCACAGGGTTGGGGGTCGAGTGCACCTGAAGGGTGACCGGGGCAAGTCTCTCCTCTGGCTTTTTATTTGAGAATTGCGGGTTTTTGCTGAGCAGATATGACCAGCGTCTATTTTCAAATGATGAAGGCATCTCTCGGGTGATTTCCTGGGTTATGGCCAAGGACAGAGAATCACTGGAAGACACCGGAGATGCCTGCTGAGTAGCTTCGGGAGATGCCTGGGTGGGGTTTGAGGGCAAACTTTTGTCAACAATGAGCGGTTCTGAAGACGCGGGCGGCAGAAATACCGGATCCATTTTGGACAAATCTGCCTTTTTACCCCTGTGTGTGCCATCACACCTGCCGCTCTCCTGAATGGCTTCACCAGTCACGTGTGTGGCCTCAAGACAGGAGTTTCCATCGACTTTAGGAAAGACGGAGGCGGTGGGCGGCTCAGCAGAAGAGCTGTCCGGTGCCGAGTCCGGTGCAGAGTCCGGTGCAGAGTCCGGTGCAGAGTCCGGTGTTCCGCTCGTGGTGGGAGCACCGCAGCTCTGCACCGGCCCGCTGTCATTCACAGGCTGAATGTCGAAACCTGGTGTGATATCCAGCAGCGTGAATGTGATGATGTCATCGTGGGAAAGGCCCTCAAAGGTGTCGAGCAGTGTTGTCGAACCAATAGACGCATCGGCGGCGGTGGGGTCCGTGACGTGGGAGCCGTCTCCTGGTGCTGACAGAGCACAGACGATGGCTGTATCGTTGTGAGGTATCAGAAGAGACCGCTCGGGGGAGTCACCTGACCGCTCGTCCATTTCACTCCCTCCGTCGGCCGGGCGTGACCCCATCTGACCCTCAGGTGGAGGGTTGTCAGGGAAACTGCTGGATGGAGCACAGGTGGCAGGGCCCTCGCCCTCCTCCACCTCCCAGAACACAATGTGCATCTCCTCAGCAGGGATCGGGAGCTTTCCATGAGTTTTACATTCGGGATGTTTCAAGTCATCATACTCGAGCCAAACCCCTGGAAGAAGCAACCGTGTAGAACATCAACACAAGCCGGAGCAACATTAACATTTGGTAACATTTTGGTGACCCTTGGAATGTGCTATTGGCAAACTCCAACAGGAACAAATTCAGTTATGGGACAGAACAATAAGAGAAAATAAGATACACACAGGCGACACACGAATGCTGGCTTGCTTTCTACCAATACTACACAAACTCAGGCAGAGGGGTACGCGTGTCCTTCAGGAGAGCTCTCACCATTAGAGGAACAGACCCAGGTCACAAAGTGCCTGAGCTGCTGGTCGTACTGGATGACTGTGGAGACGCCGTAAAGGTTCCCATGGAAGCTGAAGCTGTACTTCCTCACATCATTGTCAGGAAGTCCCTGGACAAAGTGCAGCCCAAACACAGGAGGCAAGCTACACAAAACACAAAGGACACTCCTTTTCTTTTGCACTCAATCATTGAACATGTTATTATTGAAAATAAAGATGAACTGTGTCACCACCCAACACAAAAGTATTAATAATACTGTGGATACTGTTCCAGTCAGTCATGATCAAGGTATTTCGGAGGCAGATATTTCATTTATGCAGCATTGTAAGACCAAACTGTGAGCTTCCCCACCTCTCCAGGGTCATGGTCCTCCTCTGGTGCTTCCTCCAGCACGTATTGCACGGCGCCAGGTGGACAGCGTGCAGTGGGAGCCAGTCGGGTACCACGTCTGTGAACGTGGGCAAGGTCTTCCTAACCCTGAACGGATGAGATTGTTGTTAATTGTTGTCTATTTACGTGGGTTTCTGTCCAACAAAGTCTGCAAAATGTCTCCAAATTCAGAAGAAAAACTGTCATTTCTGTTTTGCCAACATGAGTAAATTTGCACAGCCCTGACTTGAGCATCTCCTTTACACACCCTCAGAGTTCCTGGGCCTTTCTGACCGTCATCACCCACCTTTCTTGTGTGGCCACGCTGCATCCGTCACACCTGAACTCCCACCGCAACACGGACTGAAACAGAGGCTCTGCCCAGGTGTCCATGGCAAGTAGAAGTGGCAGAGCAAACACTGGGGTCTCTTCCTTACCTGGGAGGCACAAATATGTGTAGTTATGGGTTTATTCATCAGCCCCAGGAGATCCTGCTACTGTCGGTGTGCAGCAGACTGCTCTGCTCACACGGACCTTTGATCTACCCATTTAATTTGATTTAGCCAACAGTTGTATCAAAGGGTCAGTTCAGTATTTCCTGACGAACTATTTGAGGCAGGGGAGCTGCTTTGGTGGACTAATTACTGAAGTCTGAGCGAGAAGAGACCCACTGACTTCAGATTCTGTCTTTTGTGCTCCTTTTATTCAAACACCATCAACCTCCAGGTTCTTTGATCCAATGTAAAGAACAGGCTCCAACAATTCAGGCAAAATCTGACATTTGAAAAACACGCCCAGACCTGCAAAAGTGTTGGCTGCTTTGAAACGTGTTTGGGATTCAAACCAGAGGCGTTCGACGCTACAAAGCAAAGAAGATGCAAATCTAGCCTCATTTCTGTCACGTGATGAACGGTGGCATTGGGTTCTATGAAATATTCAGAAACAGAAAACTTGAGGAAGGTTGTGCAGGTGGGGTTGAAGGTCGCTCTGGAACCATGAAACAAAGCTGAAAGTGAGTCAGGACCCTGGTATCTGTCCTCATTCACTGATCAGAGATCTGCTCTCACCCAGTTTGCAGTGAAGTTTAGGCTGCAGCTGTTGGAAGATCCACATGCGGAGGCGCTGCAGCTCTGTGTTGGTCTTTCGTAGCAGATTATTTGAAACCATCACAACCTCATCTGGAGACAAAATCACATTTTAAAAAAAATACATTCGAAGGGAAAGTGATCATCATCATCATCATCATCATCATCGTCGTTATCTTTAGTGCTGCTTTTACAGAACCTTTGAAAAACATGCCCACAGATATGTCAAATCTTGTGTTATCAATTCGGAAATGAAAAAGCAAATAATGACATTTCTGAATAAAATGTGATAAATGTTCATAATCACAACCATGATTGTTTTGCGACGGACTTGAGCAATGACCTCTTTCAGAGGTTTAAACTCCAAATGTACTCACTGAGAAGACAGTTGCACAAGTAGAGAGATTCTGACTAGCTAAGCTAAGTCAAAAATAATGGTGTCACATCTGCTCCCCGAAATGCTAACGTTCCTGTCATAATTAGCAATACTCATTAAACATTAGCAACGTACGAAAATAGGCCAAATCCTACTTTATTGTAGATGTGATAGAATTCTCCAGCAAACTCACCACCGGCAGGGTGAGGCTGGGGGTGAGGCTGAGGCTGAGGGTGAGGCTGGGGGGGAGGGTGGGGGTGGGGGTGGGGCTGGGGCTGCTGCCGGCCTGGGACGGCAGAGCAAATGTCCTCATACTCCCTCATCAGTCGCCAGACGCACGACTCCTGGGGCTCCGCTGCAGGTCTACACCTTTTTAAGCTTTTGCAGTTCACCAAAGCAACAAGCATTGAATCCAGCCAACACAGATTCTCACTGTTAGGCCAGAAAAGTTGACCTGGAAGAGGTAAAAGGTCAGATGACTTCATTTCCTCCACATCTTCATCTTCAGGCTCTGGCTGAATATTGTCAAAATGCTCGTGTGCTGAAAGTGCCGTGTGTCCTCGTGCTGCTTCATGTTGGGAGGAGACGGTCTCGTCTTTGAGCGACGGACTGCTGACCACAGCACTGTGGGAGTGGAGCGTTTCACGGGGACTCCTAGAACTCTCCCCCACTTCTGAAACCCTGGGGGCCCCACAGTGAGGGGACAGCACAGGCATGGCAGTGTTGAGCAAGTCTTTGGGAAGAGGCTGTCGCTGTTCAGGCAGGTCAGGAGAGGTGAGAAGAGTAAAAGCTTCTGTGGAACATGGAACCTTTTCTGGTCCCTTGTCCACAACAAGAGCTTCCCCTCCAGCTGCATTGCTCCCCAGCTCAACACCCAAAGGTTCCCTGTCATATCCATTTTCAACATCTGCCCTGGATAAACAGGTTTGTTCCTCACTGCCGACTGCGGGAGCAACCTGCTCTGCTGGGCTGGGGAAAGCACCAGCGATAATGTCACTGAATCGCGTGCGTTTGTGATCGGGTTCAATCGGGTCTTCTCTCCCCAATGAGAATGTGTTTTTTCGCTTGGACCCAACAGGTTGATCCACTGGAACCAAACTGGCCAAAATATCCTCCAAAGACCGGCTAACCAAAGGGAAAAGGCACTGGGTGGAAAGAAAACAGTGGAAATGTTACTGAAGAAAAGCCTGATCTGAGCTGATGAGTGTGTCCACCAGGGCGGAGACATACCTGTGGGTTTGTACAAACCGGGATAGACTCATGGAGGTTGACGTGGTACGAGCGCAGAGCAAAGGTTAAGCCCTTCGAAGTGCACCAGGGGCAGTTCTCCAGCAAAGCAGCCCTTTTCTGAACCTAAATTAGGAAAAATAAATTATTTGAAATTTAAAAACAAACCTTCAACTCCAAATCCTTTTGAGATCTTTCGCCTTTTACAAAGATTTCCATTTTTGTGTCTTTTGTTTATTTTGACTGGTAATGACCAGTTTGAGTTCAATTCAATTCAGCTTTGCGCAAGTGACAACAATGAGAGGAGTTCTACTGACTTTTCCCAAATACCCAACCAGTGGTGAGGACAAAGCCTCCAAATCTGTGTCTTCACCGCTCAGTGACAATCCACTTCTGCGCGTCGGGTCCATAGCCGTCCGGTGCCATTCAAAAAATATTACCATCTCACTGGGACCACCGACGTCACAAAAAGCTGAGGAACACACACCAAAGAATCATGTTATTCCAAAATCGGCTTTAAAGGTGAACTACAGAACAAGTTTTATTTTGGAATACAGTTATAAAACGAGCCCAGCACTCCACCAGGCAGAGCCACAAACACCCATTGTAAAGGATAGAATATATAATATATATATGTAACAGTGATATGAGGTTACACAATGGGAGTTGCCCGCGTGATGATCTAGGCCGAAGCCCCCTGGCTTTTCTCTGGGTAGATCACCAAACTTTAATGAACTTTTCCTTGACTCATTATCATCCACCTAAATGTAAAAGCAAAATCCTTTTATATATTCTTAGTTATAAAAGAAGACAAACGTCAGCGTCACAAAACCTTGGCGGAGGTAATTATATCCATCCCTGATCACTATTGGATGTTAGTGCCACATTAGTCAGTGCAAATTGCGTTGATTTCGGTTCCAAACTTACAATGAACACCGTGTTTTCCGACACCGATGTCAAACAATCAAGCGTTATTTACCCTATTGAATGGTCTTTAAAGATACATACGAAAACACAGCTAAGAGACAGAGCAGCATCCATCCATCCATCCATCATCTACCCCTTAACGGGGCCGTGGGGGCCTGGAGACCCCCTGGACAAGTTGACAGGGAGAGTGAATAATCACAAGGATAAAGTGATTTGGGACTACATTTCTTTGCATGTCTGTTATCTATTCGGAATATTATAATCACTTATCAATATGCCTTCAAATTATAAGATTCGATTAAATAATCGTATGAAGAGTTCAATATTGTAATCCGGTAGCTAGCATGCTACCATGTTAGCCTAAAGCCGGGAACATACTGAAACAACACCGACTCTTATTTAAAGCTTTCAGGAAATAAAATGAACATAAATACATACCGTCTTTAAACGTAGAGAATATATAATATATTACAATGTGCAAGAACGAATTTTGCCCCACGTTTTCTCAAGAGAAATAGGTTACGCTTGTTGAGAGGGTCCATGACATGTGCATTCCGCCTCTTCGTAACAGAAACGTTCCTTTTCCGGTCACCAATCAGTGTACGTCGCCCTTTGTCTTCCCCTTCGTGCACATTGGTTCCGCCTTGTCCCTCATGGTGGAGGAGCTGCGTTCTCATGACTTATCCGTGACACTATGATTTTGAAGAAACATGGTTACAAATTCTACATTTTGAACACACCCGTATATACACATCTATCTATCTATCTATCTATCTATCTATCTATCTATCTATCTATCTATCTATCTATCTATCTATCTATCTATCTATCTATCTATCTGTGCATTTGTGTGCGTGTTATGTGTCAGATCAAATGTATGTGTTTTCCCTCACAGATTCATATTCGCAGTCTCACGCACGCACACAGCTGGGCCTGGACCAATCCCGCCTCTTGCGTGTGCCCTCCTCCCTCCTTGAGCTCCTCCTGTATATGCTGCTTTCCTGTCCCTTTGCTTTCTCTTGATGACAAAATGAATTTGCATATTTTTTCAGGGAGGACCGATCATGCATTAACTGGTCACCTCCCAGCCCCTTGAGCACAAGGAGGAACTGACAGGAAAACAACACAGGAAAACATGTGGTGTCAGTCTGGGTTGTGATTGGCATTTGGAGCCGAGTCCCTCTTCCAACGATCCAAGGATATGAAAACAATCTCTCAGCCATCTTTGTTTCAGGATGCGTGTACGTGTGTGTGTGTGTATGTATGTATGTATATGTGTGTATATATATGTGTGTATATGTCTAAAGTATATACACACACATGTATATATGTGTATGCATGTGTATGTATGTGTGTGTGTGTTTATATGTGTGTATGTATATACACACATCTATGTATATATCTGTATGTATGTACGTGTGTGTGTATGTATGTGTGTGTGTGTATGTATGTACACACATCTGAGTATTTCATGACAATTATGAATTGTAATCTTGGCGTTAAAAGCCTATATGAGACCTATGTGAGGAGACAGAACTAACTGACTCCCTCAGACCTCATTGGTCCCTCGGGGAAATTTGTAATTCGAGCAGCAAATTATAAGGACAAAAGAGCAGAAAAAGAAGAAGTACAAAATCAAAGAATATCAACATATGAATTAAATGATATAAAAAACTATAAAGATAAAACAGCAGTGTCCATGTGTGTGTGGTGTACTCTACCCCCCCCCCCCCCCATGTTACAGACCATATGCAGACCTGTGAGCACACATAGACTCTCACATCAATACCAACACACAAACACTTGAAATTGGAATTTTTAATCGACTAATCAATGGACTTCATTTTCAAATACCATTTTCATACAAAAATCTTTAGCCACAATAGTACTCCTAAAGAAGAAAAATGTAGGTTATTGTTATTGTAAATGATGACACATATGAATATTAGTGTTAAAAAGGTGCTATAGGCAGTTAGAGCCTTCCAATTACTGAGGTTGTTGTAGGCGTGTGGGGTCACTCCCCTTAAAATGCTTTGGTTGATTAGAGGTTTTTATATGTACTAAACATAATACCAATGGTACAATTAAAAAAACACAACAACTTTGCAATCTATTCCAAAGGCATCAAATGGTTTTGTTCATGCGGGGATGGAGGCGGAGCGCACAGGCAGATTAAAACGAGGCTCACAGCTGACGGCCATGACATGTTGACAGGGTCGGAGCTCAACCCCCAACACCAGCGACCCTCCCAACTGGTGCCTGACGTCATGCGCGATCTTTGCCCTTTAAAAGTCCGTTTGCAGATGAGCACCCGAACCCGAACCCTGTGCATTCGGTAGAACCTACAACAGAACCAGCTGGCGAAGCGTGGCGGAACCCTCCGACCCACCGCGGCCCCGCTCCCCGCACGAGCCTCCTGCTGCACGGAGCCCCGCTCCCCGCACGAGCCTCCTGCTGCACGGAGCCCCGCTCCTCGCACGAGCCTCCTGCTGCACGGTGCACGGAGCCCCGCTCCCCGCACGAGCCTCCTGCTGCACGGTGCACGGAGCCCCGCTCCTCGCACGAGCCTCCTGCTGCACGGTGCACGGAGCCCCGCTCCCCGCACGAGCCTCCTGCTGCACGGAGCCCCGCTCCTCGCACGAGCCTCCTGCTGCACGGTGCACGGAGCCCCGCTCCTCGCACGAGCCTCCTGCACCCTCCGCTCCCCGCACTGAATCCAACACGGTGGCGAACACGCCAGCAGCAGCTCCAGCATGCGCGAGCCGAGTATTTTTGTATCCACGCGCCTCGGAAAACTTCAGTGACGTTTCACCAAAGCTGGCGAACAGGCGGCCGTCTTCTATTAGGACAATGAAAAGCAGGCCACCAATCAGGAGCGCGGCTGCGCGCGTGCCAGCCAATGGCGCGTGCGCTCCACCGAGAGTAATAGTGAGGAGTGAAGACACTGCGTATCGCCTGTGCGCCCTCACACAGCCATTGCAGACCATTGAGATCCAGCCTGAGTCCCTTGGTAAGTATCACACACGGAAACTTCAAGTGTTCCAAACGGCGATAACACTTTCAACTGTTTCACACGTATCTTTGCCGGGGTCGAATTTGGTCTCTCCGACCGCTTTTAAATCATTTTGTTGCCGAGAACCGTAAATAAAACTAAAAAAAATAGCCGGCGCTTAGCAGGTAACATTGCATTACCCTGGCTGGGAGTGTGGACCAGACGCTCTTTTAAAAGGAACAAATTGGTAGTGACCCTGGCGAAATTCGTCGACGAACGCCGCTTTAGCCAAATACAAAAAATTTTATAAATTAGTGCCATGTCACTTTCTCAAAATGGAGTCGAATCACACGGTAGTTGTCGCGTAAAAATTGAGGAATGTGTAACGGACAGCACGGTTATCGACAATGGTGAAATCCCCCGTTAGCTAGCCATTGCAGAACATTGCGAAGAGTGCGGGTCTCGACACAAGCGGCAGAAAATAGGGAAAACAGGAGAAAAAGACAGAGCGTCTCAAAAAAGACACGTCCATGTGTCGGTTTGCTCCAACACGTCCCCGAAGACGACGGGGGAAAAATCCCTGCCGATCTGCGCGTTACTGTAATGGCTGACTGTATCGGCGAGGCGGAGAGGCAGCGCCGAGGCGCAGTTGCCTTCAACTTTTTCTAACCGTCTTTGCTCGAGAAGCAAATCCGCAACTATAACATCTGACGACGCCAAAAGAAAGTTGGCTCCTTCGTGTGTCCAACGACACCAAGCTGGGATTTTTCCCAAGTTCCCGAGGCCTTTAAATTGGGGTTTGAAGTGGAGCGGTGCCGCGGTCGCGCTGCCCTCTATCGCAATGGCTGTGCGCTGACACAAAGAGAAGGAGCCATATTCTCCATGTTAGTGCATGAAGACGAGCGGCCATTAGCAGCTCATAGGAACCGAGCGAGCAGCACGGCCGCTCATAGAGCCAGCGCACACCCAGCCTAGCACTGTACCAGCGGCCAGGCAATAGGAATCAACCGGGGAAGGAGGTGGTCGCGATGGCCGCCGTTTTCGACAGATTTGCCGGGTTTCAAAGCGGACTGTGGGGCGGGAGGAGACATTTGAGGGGGACTTTCTTTCATGAAGATGGCATTCTCACAAAATGGAAGAAGAAATATTGCCGTCGTTGTTGACCTCCTTTTCCTCCACCGGAGCCGATGCGCCATTACGACTCGGTTCGGAGCCGTTAAAGCGGGTTAGGGCGCACGGACGGCGCATTTTGGACCTTTTAGACGCAGACGCGGAAGATTTTCCAAGACTTTGACGAGGTTTATGTTCATTCGAAGCGGAGCGTCGAATTAAAATGCTTTTTCCTGCCAATAAATACTACTTTTGTCCGATATGTGTGTTTATTTTCTCAAAGTTTATTTTTCCATTTGAAATGTTACTTAAGTGTCACGGGGGGTTCCCATGGCCAGATTTTTATTGCAAATGAGTTTTTGGGGCATTTCCAGCCTCGGAAAACAATGGGCATTAAATGAACACACTTTAAACCTCTGCCCTGTTTTATGTACTTAAAAAAACAGGTGACTTTATCGCTGCAAGAAAATCTATTTTTAGACATTTTATGTGATTTTCTAAGCACTGAGATTTTGAAACGTTTTTTTTAATCCCGCAAAATTGCGACTGAAATGGGCCGCAGAGTTTTATATGAGATACTAAATTCATTATTCCGTGATTTTCCTGATGAAGTCGCAACATCCTGAGAGCAGAGCTGTCCTCTTCAGCATGGCTCTGGTAACAAAGACTGGAACTGATTAAAACTATAAACCTGCTTTTAAAGATGAAGCACCTGTACTGGTGCATTGTTGAATGCGTTCTGGGCCTTTCAGCTAACGTGTGCATTTGTTTTGGTTTGAAGCCTTCAAGATGGGGAGAGATTCGGGGAGAGAAGCGGGAAAGCCTCGTGGCAAGATGTCCTCTTATGCGTTTTTTGTCCAAACCTGTCGTGAAGAGCACAAGAAGAAGCACCCCGATGCTTCGGTCAACTTCTCGGAGTTCTCCAGGAAGTGTTCTGAGCGGTGGAAGGTGGGAAATCACGTGTGTTCTTCTTTGGATGTCGTGCGTACACCATGTGCTCATCCAGAATCCTCTTTCCAGACCATGTCTGTCAAGGAGAAGGGCAAGTTTGAGGACTTGGCCAAGCAGGACAAGGTCCGCTACGACCGGGAGATGATGGACTACGTCCCAGCTAAAGGAGGCAAGAAGAAGAAGAAGTTCAAGGACCCCAATGCCCCCAAGAGACCCCCGTAAGTGCGCCCACACGCGTTTGACGATGTTTCCTGAGATCAGCCTGATGACCTGTTCTTTCCATTTTTCAGATCCGCCTTCTTCATTTTCTGCTCAGAGTTTCGCCCGAAGGTGAAGGGGGAGCACCCTGGTCTGACCATCGGGGAGGTGGCCAAGAAGCTGGGCGAGCTGTGGAACAACACCAACTCGGAGGATAAGCAGCCGTACGAGAAGAAGGCCAGCAAACTGAAGGAGAAGTACGAGAAGGTGAGGACACAACGGCCGAACGCTGACCGGGGTCAGAGGTCTCGTCTCTGATCCGCTCGCCCTGTCCGTCACAGGACGTTGCTGCCTATCGCCAGAAGACCAAGGGGGGCTCTGGGTCGGCGGGAAAGGCCCCGGCCAAGGTGGAAAAGAAGGCCGAGGATGACGACGACGACGAGGACGAAGACGACGACGACGACGACGACGACGACGACGATGAGTAGATGGCGAGTGACGTCGTGGTCATTTTCTTGTTTATAAAGCATTTAACCCCCTTGTACACTCACTTACTGAAAGGAAATACATTAGTAAAGGGGCGACCCAGAAAGGCTGTGTATATCAGTTGTTTTTATGCTGTACAGTTTTCGTTCCTCTTCTTTTTGTATAGGTAACACTACACAAGTGTCGTGTCCGTATCTTTCCGCCAGTCTTATTTCCAGTGATAGTCTCTAGACCGCTATCCTGCCTGGTACAGTGTAAAGGGGGGGGGCTTTTAATATTTACCCTAGTTAGACGTGCACAGCACATAAGCCTTCTGAGTTAGATCTGAGTGTTCCTTCTTTCTGTTTCCTGCGTGTTTTATTTTAAACGAACTATCAGATGGACGTTTCGGGAGTTTTACTAAACTTTATGTACCACTGTAATAGCAAAAAAAAAGAAACTTGTTTATTGTTAAAATTTAAATTGCTTCTGATGTCAATAAACCTTTTTTTTTAAATAAGCTGTGCATTTATTTTTTCCAACAGATGACAAGAGGAAAATTTATGTATGTTAAGAGAAATGCAAATCCACGATGTTTTAAAATCATTCACAAATATCCTGTGTGTGTGTGTGTGTGTGTGTGTGTGTGTTTTCAGCAAATGGTAAGAATATATTTAAATGTCTTTATGAAATAGGAATCGGAATCATACCCAACATTGTTGATGTCCTGTGTAATTTAGTTCAGTCTGGTGGAGGGGCCGAGGGGCCCTGGCGGAGGGGCCCTGGCAGAGGGGCCCTGGCGGAGGGGCCAACGGGCCCTGGTGGAGGGACCCTGGCGGAGGGGCCAACGGGCCCTGGCAGAGGGACCCTGGGAGCTTCACTCACTGTTCCTGTTTTATTCAGATACAGCTGCCTGGTCTCTCCTGGACCTGCAGGTTCTATCCTGGGTTGGAGGACCCTCCTGACAGGATCATGTGCCATGAAAAGCCTGTGCATTAGAATATGAGGTGTGCACAGACGGGGTCGATGATTGACGGTGCACGTCAGACAGACACGACTGGTCGGGGCCATCAAGGAGGAACCATGTTGCATGTGCTTCATTCTGGTGTCATCCTTGACCTGAGGGCAGCCGGCTGACCTCTGCCCTCTGACCTCTGCCCTGCTTCCATAGGGCCAGGCCGCTCCTGAAGGTCACCTGCTGGTCCCCGATTCTTCCCGTTTCACATCGAAACAGAAATCCAGTCAATGGTGGCGGCCGTGGTGAAATGGTCTCGACTCCTTTAAGACATTTATAGGGAGAATATTAAACTTATCGCTGGAGATGTGAACCACGCGGACACGGCTGCTGTGGATGCGCTCAGCTGTTGATCAGTGTGCGTGCGGGCTCGCGCAGGCCACAAATGCGCATGCAGCAAAGCAGGCTTAGCTCCACAGCGACACCAAAGCCTCCTAATCTCCGCCAGCTGGTTCCGCTTCATCCGCTCCCAACAGCGGTACCAGAGCGCCACCCAGTGGCCAGCTGCCGCCACTGCACGGCTGCTCATAAAAGTGACGTCAATAATGCCTCAGCTGACAGCAATGATTCCAATCAGATGAAAGCAACTGACCCGAATAAGATTTCTAGACAAAGCATATTTATAAAGCATCAGATTCTGTTGGATGGCTGCATTTAACTCGATACCTGCGGCTTCATTAATAGTAGTTTATACTTTAAATGTTGCAATAAAATGGCGCCATTCATCCAAATTGATTATCTCAAAGTGTTGAATGTATGTGGAAATGACAAAGCATTGGTCTTTACTTGATATGTTATTTTAGAATAGATCAAATTTCACCGCATCTCAAATCCTCAAGAATTACTCAGGACCAGTTTGACGAGTTCCACAAACGCTCATATTTGGAGTAGATGGTCCCAGCGGCGCCGTTCTCTTGGTCTTTATCGCAGGAACTGTTTGACTACAACTGCGTTTAAAAGCATCTCAGGACCGTTGGGAGATGCTGGGCCGATATTTCCTCTTTTTCAACCATGTTACGTCCCTTAACCTCCCGTCTTCACGCTCCTTTGATGTTGCATGTAGAGGAAAGGCTTTTATATATCTTAGCATCTCAGTCACCCCCCCCCCCCCCCCTGAACTGGTGGGAGGCTGGTGGGGGCTAACTTATAGATCCAGATCAGCCGTCGTGTTGGAGTTTACCCCAGTAAATGAAAGGGTGACTTCCCCTTGGGTCGGACTCCTGCTGTTGTTTGGGTCCACTGGACGAGGTGATCTACTGGGGGGGGGCAGACCTGACAGACCCAAGCCTATTGCGTTCTCTACCTCCATTGCTGATGTTGATGCAAGGAGCCAGTCGTGGCAGCGATCCCTGAACCCAGTGGCCCACGCTGGCAGGCCCAGCGAGCCCAGCCCACCTGGTCCTGGAGGGACCGGATCTAGGAAGAGTTCGGTGAGGCCACGGAGAGGGTTAGGGATAGGCCTGAAAATCTGGCAAACTTTGCTCCCTGTCCAGGCCCCCCTGCTGTGGAACCAGCTCCCTGTCCAGGCCCCCCTGCTGTGGAACCAGCTCCCTGTCCAGGCCCTCCTGCTATGGAACCAGCTCCCTGTCCAGGCCCTCCTGCTATGGAACCAGCTCCCTGTCCAGGCCCCCCTGCTATGGAACCAGCTCCCTGTCCAGGCCCTCCTGCTGTGGAACCAGCTCCCTGTCCAGGCCCCCCTGCTGTGGAACCAGCTCCCTGTCCCGGCCCCCCTGCTGTGGAACCAGCTCCCTGTCCCGCCCCCCTGCTCTGGAACCAGCTCCCTGTCCAGGCCCCCTGCTATGGAACCAGCTCCCTGTCCAGGCCCCCCTGCTATGGAACAGCTCCCTGTCCAGGCCCCCCTGCTATGGAACCAGCTCCCTGTCCAGCCCCCCTGCTATGGAACCAGCTCCCTGTCCAGGTACGGGAGGCTGACTCCATCGCTACTTTAAGATCAGACTTCAAACCTCCTCTTTGATGAAGCTTATTGTTACTAATTCTGTAGTTCCAGTTACTATCATAGACAGACAGATTATCATACTTAGGGGGTCGTCTAATCGTTAGGTTACATGATAATTATCTATAATAATATAGAAATAATTATCTAATCATTAGGTCACATCTTAGCTGTGCTGCTATAGGCCGAGGCTGCAGGGGTCCAGAACCATGATCATATGATCACATGATCACCTGACAGGCCTCCTCTCCTCTCCTCTCCTCTCCTCTCCTCCTCCCCTCCTCTCCTCTCCCCTCCCCTCCCCTCCCCTCCTCTCCTCCCCTCCTCCTCCTCTCCTCTCTCCTCTCCTCCCCTCCCCTCCTCTCCTCCCCTCCTCTCCCCTCCCCTCCCCTCCCCCCTCCCCTCCCCTCCCCTCCCCCCTCCCCTCCTCTCCTCTCCTCTCCTCTCCCCTCCCCTCCCCTCCCCTCCCCTCCCCTCCCCTCCTCCCTCCCCTCCCCTCCCTCCTCCTCCTCCCCTCCTCCTCTCTCCTCCCCTCCTCCCTCCCCTCCCCTCCCCTCCCCCTCTCGCCCCCTCCCCTCCTCTCCTCCTCTCCTCCTCTCCTCCCCTCCTCTCCTCTCCTCTCCTCTCCTCTCCTCTCCTCTCCTCTCCTCTCCTCCCCTCCCTCCTCTCCTCCCCTCCTCTCCCCTCCCCTCCCCTCCTCCCTCCCCTCCCCTCCCCTCCCCCTCCCCTCCCCCCCCTCCCCCCTCCCCTCCTCCTCCTCTCCTCTCCTCCTCCCCTCCTCCTCTCCTCTCCTCCCCTCCTCTCCCCTCCTCCTCTCCTCCCCTCCCCTCCCCTCCCCTCCCCTCCTCCTCCCTCCCCTCCCTCCTCTCCCCTCCCCTCCCCCCCTCCTCCTCCCTCCCCTCCTCCCTCCCCTCCCCTCCCCTCCCCTCTCCTCCCCTCCCCTCCTCCTCCTCCCCTCCTCCTCCCCTCCTCCTCTCTCCCCTCCCCTCCCCTCCCCTCCCCTCCCCCTCCCCTCCCCTCCCCTCCCCTCCTCTCCTCTCCTCTCTCCTCTCCTCCCCTCCCCTCCTCTCCTCTCCTCTCCTCCCCTCCCCTCCCCTCCCCTCCCCTCCCCTCTCCTCCTCTCGGACCATAGCGTTGTAATGATTTCCACCAGCAGGTGGTGCTAATGTACCAGAAATTGCCCCCTCATGGCTCCGTTCCTGGGAAGTAATAAGCACATATTAACTGCAGTTAACAGTTTTAAAATATTCAGTCCTGGCTTTAAAACACAGAGTTGAATACAATCACTCATTTAAAATGAAATAAATAAGAGGAAAATGCTCCTGCTGGAATATTCATCACCATCCTCGGTACCAGACGCTCAGCACCCACGAATGCAGAACTGGTCGTGTTGCTGAAGACTTTCAAGAGAACATGCATCTGTAATGTTGAGGGAAATGTTTGTATAATTCATTAATTATATAGCTGATAACAGGACGCCTCAGTGGGATCAGAAATGGCTCTCCACCCTGTTTCTTTATTTTATAAAAATATAACTTTTAATTGCTGCAGTGATTCTGAAATTCTGGCCTGTTGCTAGCACAGTTTCCTAACGAACGCCAGTGGCTGCTGCCGCTCGTGATGGTTCCGATTCAATGAGCCAAGGCTCTAATTAATGAATGTGAGGGGATGAACTGCTGAGATGTCTTGTTTGGCAAATATTCCATGCATGTTTACGGCGTCATCAGCATAAATCAGACATGTAATAAATCAGACATGTAATAAATCAAACATGTAATAAATCAAACATGTAATAAATCAAACATGTAATAGCTCCATGAAAAGGCCTTAAACGTCCCTTCACGGAGGCGGGGCCAGTAAGTTTAATTAGAATCTGCTCTCGCTGCATTTTTGATTGCACTTTTGATCAAAACTCCCTGGTGAGGGATCTTTGATTCATGTTAGACGTGCAAGTGTCCCAGTTAAAATGGTTAAAATACAGCTGTAACTGTAGCATCAAACACACCTCAGACATGTTGTGATAATGGGAGCAAAGATAATGGAGCACAGCAGGAATGCTAATGTGCTAATGAAGAAACAGGAAGCAGAGGACAAGCACAGCGGGGGGGGGGGGGGGCGTTGGTGCCGGTTGGGGAATTTGAATGAATTCTGCACTTTAGAATTGAATGGTAAACGGACCTCACAGATATGGTAAAGTCCACAGTGCAGGACCCAAAACCTGAAGGAAAAACACACCCGCCCACCTCTTTCAAAGTATATGTTACGCTTCAGCTAAAGAAGTGCACATAAAGAGTTTAAATCTGTTTAATCACAGGCTTGTCTTTGCACGTGCACGTGCACGTGCAGCTCCAGATTCTATTCTGGTCTCGGGTTCGCGGGTTCGGGTTCGGGTTCGGGTTCGCGGGTTCGGGTTCGCGGGTTCGGGTTCGGGTTCGGGGGTTAGGGTTCGGGTTCGGGTTAGAGTTAGGGTTCGGGTTCGGGTTCGGGTTAGGGTTCAGGGTTTGGGATAACACTTATTTTTGCACTGGCCTACTGATCCCTGAGCAGGTGCGGAGGGTGAGGGCCCCCCGGGGGGGGAAAACAATATAAATAAATAAAAATAAGAAATAAATTGGAAAATAAAATGGAAAAAACGAAGATATGTAATAAAAGCAGGGTAGAAAATAAAAGGGTCGATCCATAGGTAGATAAGAGACTGGTTCAGTTTGTAAGAATGTTAAGTTGTTTGAATTGGCTGATTGGGAGAGATAGGTTCTATGGGTGTTCATTGAGGCCATGTGGTGTCTTTGTGCCTAATCTGTTGATCCATATGCGTTCCGCTCTTCTCCTCTGTCCCACTGTCCAGCTGTTATTGGTTTCCAGCCCCGAGATGATAAGGTGGCTGACTGGGTGCTCTTGGAAGTGGCGGACAAGGGTGGTGCCAAGTCGACTTCCTGCTATATTGTAAAGGTGCTGTGTTAGACGGGTATGTATGGAATTTTGTGTTTCACCTATATAATGTTTATTGCAGAGGGTGCATGTGATGATGTAGACTACGTTGGTGGAATGGATGGAAGTGAGGCCTAGTGTGGGGAACCCTGTACCAGTGTATGTGTTTTGAATGAATTTTCTGTCTCGATAGTGTTGGCTATGTCTGGGTCGGGGTGCGATGAATTGGTCCGGGAATTTGGATGTGGTGAGTATGGAATGGAGATTTCTGTTTTTTCTGTGTGCTAGGATAATCTTGTGGTTATAGAAGGCCGGATGTTGGTGTAGTATGGTTGAAAAGTTTTGTTTAATGGTGTACTGTAAGGTTGTGGTTCTATGTGAAAAAGTAGAAATGAATGGTATGATTTGTGATTTTTGTGGGAAGGCTGGGGTCTGTGGGTCCGGGACTCCCCCTGAATTGTCCTCTATGTTTGTAAGTGGGTTAGGGTTAGGGGTAGGAGGGGGGTTGGGGTGAGGGTTAGGGTTAGGGTTAGGGTAAGGGTTAGGGTTAGGGTTAGGGTAAGGGTTAGGGTTAGGGTTAGGGTTAGGGTTAGAGGGTTAGGGTTAGAGAGTTAGGGTTAGAGGGTTTGGGTTAGGGTTAGGGTTAGAGGGTTTGGTTAGGGGTTAGGGTTAGGGTTAGGGTTAGGGTTAGGGTTAGAGGGTTAGGGTTAGGGTTAGGGTAGGGTTAGGGTTAGGGTTAGGGTTAGGGTAGAGGGTTTGGGTTAGGGTTAGGGTTAGGGTTAGGGTTAGAGGGTTAGGGTAGGGTTAGGGTTAGGGTTAGGGTTAGGGTTAGAGGGTTAGGGTTAGGGTTAGGGTTAGGGTTAGGGTTAGGGTTAGAGGGTTTGGTTAGGGGTTAGGGTTAGGGTTAGGGTAGGGTAAGGGTAAGGGTTAGGGTTAGGGTTAGGGTTAGGGTTAGAGGGTAAGGGTTAGGGATAGGGTTAGGGTTAGGGGTTAGGGTTAGGGGGTAGGGTTAGGGTTAGGGTTAGGGGTTAGGGTTAGGGGTTAGGGTTAGGGTTAGGGTTGGGTTAGGGTTAGGGGGTTAGGGTTAGGGTTAGGGTTAGGGTTAGGGGTTAGGGTTAGGGATAGGGATAGGGTTAGGGTTAGGGTTAGGGTTAGGGTTAGGCTTCGCTAACTCCTCGTCTCCTGTCGAGTCTGAGCCAAATCCACCCTTGTGTCCGCCGCTGTGGGACGCCTGTGACACCTGATATTAGAATTATAGCTTCAAAGACATGATACGAAAAGGACGGAGGTCAGCAGTGTTTGCTTGGGGGGGCATTATTTACCCAAAAAGGGCACAGGCTGATGTGAAGCCTGATCAGATTGAGGTTTGGGAAATTAGCTTACCCATGAAACAGGAAGTAGAAAAAATGTTGGCTCTGTTCTGATGTAGCAATCTCTGAACTCCCGTGATGATTTATTTCTTCCATTTTGCACATTAAAATGACATGAAATCAGACCAGCATTCCACCATTTTGTCTAATTATTCCATATTATCTTGAGTAAGGGGAGGGTTAGGGTTAGGTGGCTCCTTTGTCTATTAGGTAGTAGTGTAAACATGTGCTACTTTGTTCTTTGTTCTTTTAGATTGATCTTTTCTTTTCTTTCTTTTAGATTGGCAGGTTTGATCATGGCAGGGACACAAAGGTTACATCCTTCGTGGGAAGGAGCAACAGCAAGTATTGCACAACCATCTGAGCTCAAAGTCTGCTGCTGGACCTCAAGCTAGCTGGTGGTGCATGATGCTTGTTAATAATCACTGGAATCAGGGGCAGGCGGAGACGAGGGCGCTCCCGCTCTGTGGAGCGTGCCGTTTACCCGTGTGGCGCTGGCGGTAACCACAGGAGCGCCGCGCACGCCGACCTTCAGAGTGACGTGTGAGTGGGGACATGCTTAAACGGGAATCGCTGTTTTACCTTTGAAATCGCCCCCGCAAAATAAATAAATAATCAATAAAAATCCTTGTCTTTTATAAATCCGTGTGTGGCCCAAGACAGCAGGATGAGGATTCTGGTGCTCTGCCATCCCAGCATCAAATATAACACTTATACGTGACCAACAGACCTTAAAGGGAGGAACTGTGGGGCTGTAAAGGTGACAGGTCACACTGACTAGAGCTGTTGGACATGGGAACCCCCCCCCCCCCCCCCCCCAACACAGCAGCAGCACTTCCTGCTTTATTTTCATCTGAAATGAACATGAACATTTAATCACGAGCATTAGCTGCCTACACAGTTGCCCCCCCAAACTGAACAGAAGCAGCCCCAGAGCTTCCATCAGCCTTCCCATCATGGGAACCTTCACTGTGCTGGCAGATGGAAGGAGCCCTCCCCAGTAAGAACATGCTGGCAGGTGGAAGGAGCCCTCCCCAGTAAGAACATGCTGGCAGGTGGAAGGAGCCCTCCCCAGTAAGAACATGCTGGCAGGTGGAAGGAGCCCTCCCCAGTAAGAACATGTTGAACACTGTCCGTTTTCAAGGCTCACTTAAGCTGTTGGGGTCAATACTGGACTCAGTCAATAAACGGAGCTCGATTTCCAAAAAAAAGACCAAATTCACCGCTCACACAGTGTCTAAAGCCTTCTGCAGCCTCCCTCTATGGTAGTGGGGGGGGGGGGGGGGGGGCGCTCCTGGTGCCACCGTGGATTTGAGTCGGCCCAGCAGAGGGAGGCCAGACGTGCATCTGCACCTCCAGAGGACACACGGCACTTCACCAAGGACAGGATATTATATTACGTGCGCATTAGATGTATGCTATAAATAACATGGGAACCATATTAAATTCATATCATGAAGCTGTCAGGGCTCCCTACAACTGCTTGTAATAACACTGTAACATACTGTATATAACACAGTCGCTACTAATATAACTGACTATATCTACACAACATTACTGGCTTTATGATATATCTTCCCCTTACATCAATTTCACTTTTCATTGTAATCTCCAATGCTGATGAGTTTATTTATTGATTATGTCTCATTACCGATGGATGAGGAACCTTACCTTGTCACATCCTCTCATTGATTATTACATGTAGACCAACTATTGCATGGCTGTAAATATAATATATAGACTTGGGAATATTTTCCCAGACATTTTTTTTTCTTTTCTAAAATGTCCTTTAACAACCTTATACCTTAAAGCACTGTCACCCAAGAACAACTTTTATTCTCCTGATTGAGCAGAGAGGAAACCCGCCAGGGTGGCGTGTTTGCGTGGTCGATCCTCCTCCAGACTGTCCGACCTCCCGCTCCTGCTCCAACACTGACAGTCCAGCACTGTTCAGTGATCCACCCACCGAGCTGGGCCCCGCCGCCATATTCTTAAAGAGCCTGCAGCGCGCTGCAGACGGCGGAAATGCTCAAAGTCCAGCGCCCCATCAAAATAAAATCAAGCGTGAAAACTGCCCGCTCGTTTTATAACTTGATATTGTAGTTTCGTTGTGTGTGTGTGTGTGTGTGCGTGTGTGTATGTGTGTGCGTGTGTGTATATATGATTTGGTTATTTAAAAAAAGGGAGGGATATTGATTCCGTGGCTTAAAAAGAAAGATTTTTACACTTCATTTTTGAGCGTTGCGTACTGTCAGAATTTTATTTTTAATGTTGTTATAATTATGGTGGATAATATTGGCTGTATGATTTGCTGAATAAATTGTTGATATTAAAATGTATGTATGTATGTATGTATGTATGTATGTATGTATGTATGTATGTATGTATGTTTTATTTTATAAATTGGACCAAATCGAACACGAGCATAATGTACGCTCCAGTGCTTTAAGTTTGAAAAGCCAAACCCGGAAGCCAGTCACGTGTTTCCGCCATTAGCTTGACGCTAGTTTGTGGGAGACGGATGACAGCTGAGCGTCAAGGTTCGGCGCCGCAGTCCGTAACATTGACCAGAACCGCCACAAAGTCACGTTTGGCAGAAAAAGAACGACGTATTTGACCGTCTGATGCGGTTTTAAACCAAACAAACGACGTTTTCGGCTCACATAAGACGAGCAACTGCGGGTATTATTCGCTCTTTTCCCACCGAGACGGGGGAGCTGCGTGTCCGGATGTGCCAGCAGTGCTCGGCTCGGTCACGCCGTCTCCACCTTCTCTCTACCTGGATCCTGTTGACGGTCTGAGGGTCGCGGAGGCCTCTCGGGTCGACAGGTTGTCCCTTTAGCACAGACGCTGACGTTACTTTGGAATTTGTCTGTGAGTTCCGGGGAATAATCTCCGGGATGATTGTGCAGTAAAGAGGAAGAAGCGCCGGAACAAGTCTCGACTCCCTCAGCGCCTGCGGAGACCCGGGACCCTTCAGCCAGCACCGACCAGCTCCCGGCGGGGTTCTCTAGCCACAAGGGAGGCGAAGAGCGGAAACAGTGGTGTCCTCCCTCCGTGTGACGCCTCCGAGGACCGGGAGAACCTCCAGGATGACGAGCAGCACCCCAGCGGACATGGTGAGAGAATAACGTCACCATTTCAAGGCTTTCTTTCCTGGTTCCGCGCACATTGATCGCGGGGCTGCTGGTTCAATTCCGCCGTCATCGATTATTTTCAACGGTCAGCTTCAGACAGGCAGTCGGTGGTACCCGACTCAAGAGTTCCCCACAGCTTTTCCGCCTCCTCTGTTGCACATTTGGAGGCAAATTGATCAGATTTGCAAGTTTTGCCTCCCATGACAACTCATAAAAACATGCCTACACAGCTGGCACTTTCCAACATGGAATCCTGGATTTCAGTGGTCGACGTGAATAAAAAGGAACAATTATAAAGCCCACCAAACTGTCCAACAATAGCTTATTATTGTATCCTGGTGGTTGGAAGAAGACAGCCTTCCCAGTGTCTAGAAGGGTTAGGGTTTGCCATCCAGCAACATTTTGCATCCTAACTAGCTGGAGATCGAAATATCGAAGATGTTGCTGCGAGACAGGTCCACTACTGGTCCACTACTGGTCCACTACTGGTCCACTAATGGTCCACTACTGGTCCACTACTGGTCCACTAATGGTCCACTAATGGTCCACTACTGGTCCACTACTGGTCCACTACTGGTCCACTAATGGTCCACTAATGGTCCACTACTGGTCCACTACTGGTCCACTACTGGTCCACTAATGGTCCACTACTGGTCCACTACTGGTCCACTAATGGTCCACTAATGGTCCACTACTGGTCCACTACTGGTCCACTAATGGTCCACTACTGGTCCACTAATGGTCCACTACTGGTCCACTACTGGCCCCTGAAGCATCTTCAGGCAATGAATTGCTCTTCTAATTATATTTGGAGCTACTTGAATTACTGGCAAGTTGACATTTTGGAAGCCGCCACTGTCAGGCAGAGGTGACCCTCCGTCCCCGTCCCCGTCCCCGTCCCCGTCTCCGTCCCCGTCCCCGTCTCCGTCTCCGTGGTGATGGATAATTCTGTTCCCGCTCCAGCCTCATGGTGTCACACACCTTTATCCGGCTTGAAGTCATAATGGGGTAACTTTATTAATACCCACCTTTGTCATTTCTGCTGCTGTCACACGCTGCTTCTGAAAATACTTCCAGCTCTACAAATAGAAAGTACGGTCACCTGTGTCTCGAGAGCGCTCCTTCCAGCTGTGCCTGTACTCCTGATGGCTACGGTCAGCTTATCCCAGGAATAGCAGCTCCATTATGCTGGCAGGATGTCGGGCTAAGGCTCTGAGGAGGAGACAGGTGAGCCTTTGCTTCTAATTATAGCGCATCGAAAGGAATCTCCACAGATTATTCACATGATCATTTACTGCCACAATGCAATGGCAAATCTCTACCAGTCCTAAAGAAGGTTCTTAGAAGGTTCTGAGTTATGTCACCACGCCAGGCGTCACTTGGAATAAGTAGTGAACAAAAATGAGCTTTCAGCTTTCCGCCGCCACGTCGGAGCGTCTCGAAAGACTAAAGAATTCCCTGCCAGCCAGTTTACAGCTCAGTCTAATTTATGCTCCGTAAATTCTCCCAGGAACAATCAGATTAGGAGCACGTAACTTATCACCAGTGTCGTCATGAAAGTCCTTCATAATTGTTAAATAATCTCATCATCCCAAGCGCCTCCTGGGGTTTTTAAAGTGCCTATTTTTTATTTGGGTTCCGTGGCTCCACGCTACGAACACGCCTGCAGTCCGGGGGCAAAGGTCAAAGGTCAAAGTCTGCACGTTAGCAAGACGTTGCTGCTGTTGCTGTGTGTCTCTGGGACAATCGGGCGTCTCTGCTGTTGCTGTGTCTCTGGGACAATCGGGTGTCTCTGCTGTTGCTGTGTGTCTCTGGGACAATCGGGCGTCTCTGCTGTTGCTGTGTGTCTCTGGGACAATCGGGCGTCTCTGCTGTTGCTGTGTGTCTCTGGGACAATCGGGCGTCTCTGCTGTTGCTGTGTGTCTCTGGGACAATCGGGCGTCTCTGCTGTTGCTGTGTCTCTGGGACAATCGGGCGTCTCTGCTGTTGCTGTGTGTCTCTGGGACAATCGGGCGTCTCTGCTGTTGCTGTGTCTCTGGGACAATCGGGCGTCTCTGCTGTTGCTGTGTCTCTGGGACAATCGGGCGTCTCTGCTGTTGCTGTGTGTCTCTGGGACAATCGGGCGTCTCTGCTGTTGCTGTGTGTCTCTGGGACAATCGGGCGTCTCTGCTGTTGCTGTGTCTCTGGGACAATCGGGCGTCTCTGCTGTTGCTGTGTGTCTCTGGGACAATCGGGCGTCTCTGCTGTTGCTGTGTCTCTGGGACAATCGGGCGTCTCTGCTGTTGCTGTGTCTCTGGGACAATCGGGTGTCTCTGCTGTTGCTGTGTGTCTCTGGGACAATCGGGCGTCTCTGCTGTGTTGCTGTGTGTCTCTGGGACAATCGGGCGTCTCTGCTGTTGCTGTGTCTCTGGGACAATCGGGCGTCTTTGCTGTTGCTGTGTGTCTCTGGGACAATCGGGCGTCTCTGCTGTTGCTGTGTCTCTGGGACAATCGGGCGTCTCTGCTGTTGCTGTGTCTCTGGGACAATCGGGCGTCTCTGCTGTTGCTGTGTGTCTCTGGACAATCGGGCGTCTCTGCTCTGTTGCTGTGTGTCTCTGGGACAATCGGGCGTCTCTGCTGTTGCTGTTGTCTCTGGGACAATCGGGCGTCTCTGCTGTTGCTGTGTCTCTGGGACAATCGGGCGTCTCTGCTGTTGCTGTGTGTCTCTGGGACAATCGGGCGTCTCTGCTGTTGCTGTGTCTCTGGGACAATCGGGCGTCTCTGCTGTTGCTGTGTCTCTGGACAATCGGGCGTCTCTGCTGTTGCTGTGTGTCTCTGGGACAATCGGGCGTCTCTGCTGTTGCTGTGTCTCTGGGACAATCGGGCGTCTCTGCTGTTGCTGTGTGTCTCTGGGACAATCGGGCTTCTCTGCTGTTGCTGTGTGTCTCTGGGACAATCGGGCGTCTCTGCTGTTGCTGTGTGTCTCTGGGACAATCGGGCGTCTCTGCTGTTGCTGTGTCTCTGGGACATCCGGGCGTCTTTATAGGTCCGCGAGCTTCGCGGTGCCCGAGGAGAGTGCAGGAAATATTGGCCGTCTCCATGTGGTTGCAACAAATGCATCCTTTAGTCAGCACATGTGTGGACGTCTAAAAAGGTGGCGTGGGAGTGGGAGTGGGCGGGGAGTGGGCGGGGAGTGGGCGGGGAGTGGGGGGGCGGGGCGCTCGCCAGTTCCAGATAATGTGGGTGGATGGAGCAGAGTGAAGATGGAGGATGGGATTTCTTTTGTCATGGAATGAGGGATAGGAATCGTGACGGATAGAGAAGGAGATTGCTGCACTCAGGTCTCAGAAGTGCTGACAGAGTGGAAACGGTTCCCATGACAACGGTGGGATGCTTGGATCTATGGCCTGGGTGTCAGTGTTGGTTGACTGGGATTGGGTGGATGGGCACTGCTGGTGTGTGTGTGTGTGTGTGGTGTGTGTGTGTGTGTGTGTGTGGTGTGTGTGTGTGTGTGGTGTGGTGTGTGTGTGTGTGTGTGTGTGTGTGGTGTGTGTGTTGTGTGTGTGTGTGTGGTGTGAACAGTTGAAAGGGAGGCTAATACAGAAGCAGCTGAAGAACAGAGAACCTCCATTCAGATAAACCTTCTGTGAATAAATGCAGCCCAGAACTGAGAGGGTTAGGGTTAGGTTAACAGGGTAGGGTTAGGTTAACAGGGTAGGGTTAGGTTAACAGGGTAGGGTTAGGCTTAGGTTAACAGGGTAGGGTTAGGTTAACAGGGTAGGGTTAGGCTTAGGTTAACAGGGTAGGGTTAGGCTTAGGTTAACAGGGTAGGGTTAGGTTAACAGGGTAGGGTTAGTAGGGTTAGGGTTAGTATGGTTAGGGTTAGTAGGGTAGGGTTAGTAGGGTTAGGGTTAGGGTTAGTAGGGTTAGGGTTAGTAGGGTTAGGGTTAGGGTTAGTAGGGTTAGGGTTAGTAGGGTTAGGGTTAGTAGGGTTAGGGTTAGTAGGGTTAGGGTTAGGGTTAGTAGGGTTAGGGTTAGTAGGGTTAGGGTTAGTAGGGTTAGGGTTGCGCTACCAGGCTTTTTGATTGACACCTCCGGACAGAGCGAAGGTCTGCCTCGTCCCGGGACACCAGCGGCCGTCTGTGGTGCTAGCGACACGTGTCTCCCTCACATCAGGGAGGACATCAGTGGATCCAGATGTATCCAGCCTGACGTTGTCACATGTGGGACTCGGAGCGCTCGGACAGCCTCTGACAGCCTGTGCAGGTGCAGGGGCTCCTTCTACCATCTCAGAAGGACTCGCATTTTCAAATAGCAACTAAAATGTGTTAAAATGACGGGAATGCTCGATATGTTGGCGTCTGCGGTCCGTGTGGGTTGCTTTGCATTTGTGTTTGTGCTAACGTGAGCACGTGTCTGCTGCTCTGCCGTGATGGATTCAGCTGTATTGATGCTTGGTCTCCAACACCAACAGGACGGCCGATGGAGGAGCGTTCCACCATCGATTGCTTATGCAACTATTAGTCTTCTGTATTGTAGCACGAGTCTGGACATGTGCATCAAAAGAGATGTATGCGATGAGCATGTTTCACAGATGTAGCGCTACGTGCCTATCAATGTTTTACACATGTGTACCAGCTGTTCGGCCGTTATTTTCCATTGTCTGCCATAATACTGACACTTAATCACGCACAGCCCAACGTTCATGTCTGGTTTGTGGCCTTTAGCCACAGCTCGCTAACTTTAAACCGGCTGCAATGATCATTGCGATAAGCAAGGGAGGGACACATTTCAACGAGCTAACTTTATTAGTGTCTGAGATCAAATCAGGACGAAGGCTCGCTGCTACTCTTCATCACTGGCTGGGCTCCCTTTTGTTGTGCGTGTGTGTTACTGATAAGCTCAGCTCAAAGATAGCATCGTTCTGAGTAACCAGCGGGGGAGTGGCGTATGTGAGGAGGAAATATGTGAGGAGGAAATATGTGAGGAAAAAATACTCCCCCTCTGATGGCAGGTGTGGTTTTGCTCCAGTTGAGGAACGTGTTGTGGTGCTTGGGTGTTTTTTAGGGCCCCCCCCACGCCCCCTGCAGAGGAATAAGCCATAGTTGTATGTCGCAGGTTGGCAGATGCAGTGGTGACGAACAGATGATGTGCAACAAATTAGCAATGCTGAACACCAGGCTGTTAGGAAACATGTGGGACAGCTCAGGACAGTCCGTGCCTTCTGTGCCCAGTCAGAGCATGACACACACGAGTGGGCCTGGGTGTAATATCATGTCCAAAATGGACCTTGTGCCGTAGACACTCACAAAGCGCGTGCATCCCTTTGTTCATGCATATTTTTGCATAAAGGAACCAGCTAGAGTGGAACCTGTTTTTCCTGTCTAATGTGATGTTCTGCATTAGAGAATAATTCAACCCACCCACGTTCTCTGTTACTTTGGTCTAAAGAACACACCAGGACACAACCTTGAGGCAACAAAACCTTCATCCTTGTTGAGGGTAGCAACCCTGTAAAACGTTTTAAGAAATTACATTGACAGCAAGCTAGCAATGGAGTGAAAGGAGGAAGAGAAAATGCAGTTGTGAAAGGGCTGTATCCTGTTTATGTACGTCTCCAGAGTACTTATAAAGTAAAGCTGAGTAACCTCAGTACAAAAGTATCTCGGAGTTGCCTCTTGCTAGCACTTTATGGACTATTGATCCCGTCCGTGACATCATAGGTCAACTAGAAATGGTCAAGTCTGACCCATGCAAATCACCACTTTACATGGTGTTGGCGACATGGTTTCAACAATAAATCCGCCCTATTATGCACACACACAAGGACCAAAGCTACAAGGACACAGACGCATCATTCGGGGAGCAACTTTAGCAAATTAAGATTAAGATGTACTTTATTCATCCCCGTGGGGAAAAATGCCAGGATCAGAGACAAAGTAGTGCCGAAAAATGAAAGGATGTAAGAAAGGCTCCACAGACCAGCAGACAGACCAGCTAACTGTTACACACACCAGAGGGATCAAAGCAAAAGCTAAGTCACCATTGATTGATGGCTGGTCACATGTGCGACCAAAATAGTTCCGCCCTGAAGCCCTGTCCTAGCTGCCTTCAAGCTAATTGCTTTGGTTTATTTGCTTCTTATATGACTCAATTTCTGTGAACATTATAAGACTTTGCAAGTCTGATTTTACTTCCATATATTTTTTGCGTGATAGTTTCTTTTATTTATGCACATAAAAGTGAGCAGTAACTAATGAGAATCGTTGCTGTAAACTGAGTTTACGAGTGTGCGTCTTTACTTTTTACACCTCTAGTGTTTACATTCGGATCTTTACACTACGATCATTGTATGTAGCGTCACATAAATGTAAAGTTTATTTATATAATGTAAAATCAAATCCCTAAAGTGAACAAAAAGCTCCCTGTGATTCCCTGTGAGTCGAAATGTTGAAAGAGATTGTATGTGTGTGCTCATGCATGTGTAGGAAATTGGGGGGAGGAGGCGCAGAATGGGGTTGGTGTTTGACTCAATAAAAGGAGCCTTTCAGCGGGGACGTCTATTACGGCTCTGCCTCGCCAACCGAGATGGCGGTCGGACCAGAATCATCTGTCCAACCTCCTGAGCCACGACTTCAATCTGCTCTGATATTTAGGCGACCCGCCCTGGCCAGGGCAGGAGGGCAAACAGACGCTGCTGCTCAGAAGGTCGTTGGTGAGACTGTTCAGGTCCATGCAGTCATCTGAAGGTCATGCTTCAACATCTGGTCCTTCCAGGAGGAACAGCTGGCTCCAGGCCTCGTACCTCCACTCCCGAACCCAAACCATGCTGCGGATTGAGAGTAGAAAGATTAAATAAATGTACCGTAATTTCTGGACTATAGAGCGCACCTGATTAAAAGCCGCATAATCTAATTTCAGAAAGAAAATCAATTTTGTACTTAAACAAGCCGCAGCCGATTATAAACTGTAGGTGTTTTATTACCATAAGAGACGAGTCACTGACGAGCGACAGACAGGTCAGAAACAACAGACACTCTTTCACTTGTGTGTTTATACAGAGACCTTAACTCCAGTTTTCATCACGTCAGGATTTCTGAACTTTTAATTTAATCCTCTTAGCAACATAAATATCTTCTACCTGTAAATGCTTTTTCCTAATGTGTCTGTAACGAAGCTACTGTGAAATATACGTTTGATCAGCTACATAATTAGCTTGTTATGCTTTTATACTCCAACAATGAACATCTAAACTCCCCGATGGCCTCTGTGTGCTGACCCAGTCTGCCAGAACCTTCTCAAGCTCGTTGACCCAGTCTGCCAGAACCTTCTCAAGCTCGTTGACCCAGTCTTCCAGAACCTTCTCAGGCTCGTTGACCCAGTCTGCCAGAACCTTCTCAGGCTCGTTGACCCAGTCTGCCAGAACCTTCTCAAGCTCGTTGACCCAGTCTTCCAGAACCTTCTCAGGCTCGTTGACCCAGTCTGCCAGAACCTTCTCAAGCTCGTTGACCCAGTCTTCCAGAACCTTCTCAGGCTCGTTGACCCAGTCTGCCAGAACCTTCTCAAGCTCGTGACCCAGTCTGCCAGAACCTTCTCAAGCTCGGGCCACCTGCGATGTTTACCTCTAAAAGCTTTTGTCGTCTTTTTGCTTTGGATCCGTTCTTCAGGCGGCGTCTCCACCTTCTCCCCATTGATTACCGTAATGCCAAGATTACGCGCGGCAGCTCGATTTCCTTCTTCAGCCGCCAGAGTGAAGCTTTTAACTTAAAAGTTGCATCATAAGCTTTTCTTCTAGTATTTTCCACGTTGATGAGGGTCAGTAAAAATGACTGATTCACAATAGTTGTGATAGTGCGCCATGAAAAAAAACCGTAAATAAGCCGCGCCGTAGAATAAGCCGCAGTGTTTAAAGTGTAGGAAAAAAGTAGCATCTTATAGTCCGGAAATTACGGTAATTTTTTTGCCAGACTTTGTGACCAAAAACAGTTTTTGCTCCATCAATATGAACCAAGATTTTATAGCATACAAGCCAGCATGGAATTATGGGGAAAAGAGCTGGTTCTGCTAACATCGCCACATCTACACCATCATGTCTCCATGTGCTGTTTTTTGACAGTTAGTGTAAAATTGTGTCCACAACTTGCCGATGGAAGCTTTAATCTCCACGCTATAATGTGAGCCAGCGTCAGTGCTGAGGCTTTCAGGTCTTTTCCCTGATGTGAACTGCTCGTGTAATCCTGCATGTTTTTCAATATTGACACGCCGTCTGAACTTACACCACTCCAAATCCTTCTGGTATCCTTGAAGTGAACTCATGGAGACAGAATCCAGTGTAATTATCATTCACAGGGCGCAAAGTGTTCCGATGCTAGCCGGACTGCAGTGACTCAACGGGATTTAGATTATACCTGAGTGCTAATGGGCAGAGTGGACGCTAATGGGCAGAGTGGACGCTAATGGGCTGCTGGACGTGTTTATCGATATAAATGCCGTCACAATATGTGTGGAAATACATTTGCATATATTTGCATCGTGAGCGAGTGAGTTACAGAAAACCAGACAAAGTAAAGAGAGGATGCTCACATTTTAATTTCATGTTTGCGGCTGCGCAATGTTTTTAGCATGAGCATCTAAGAATTCTAGCAGGGTTTAGCCTTAATGATCCCTCGGACCACAACCAAAGCTCTTATAAAGATTTGTGGGGAAACTCAGACTTCTCACAACTGACATCAGATCCGAGTTGATTTTCAGCACAATCGTCATCGTTACCGTTTCCTTTTCCGCGCTTGTTTCCGCTAAAACTGCTTGTTTAGCTGTTCAACCCCAGGCAGCGAAGCTCAAGGGGGCTGCTCACTTTGGACTTCAATGTGCTTTGATTTCTCGAACCATTAAGGACCGGTGACCCGATGAGACAAAATCAAAGTCTTTCTCGCTCTTAGAACCCTCTCGGCTGCCTCTGCAGGAACCCTGTTATGGATCCAGGATTCAGGATTCAAGATCTGCTCAACCTCTGCTTTATTGCACTGCTAAACTCGGTTGTAAACATCTTAATTATGGTGGCGCAACTTGCACGCCACCGCTTGTCTGATTTCATCTCATGCGTATCTGTTTTTCCAGTCTTGGTTTGGTACAGTACGTCTCACAGATGTACAGTAGATCGAGTCCCTGCTGCCCCGTTCTCCTCCTCATTGCTGCTCTGCTCCTTCCTGTTCTTACTTATGTAAGTTTGCCTGCACCACCACCCACCCCAGGCTTCCCTTTTCAACATGTACAAGCACAAACATTACCCTTCCACCGGCGGTGACTTTAATAAAAATATCAAAACAATAATACCAATTTTGCTATAATGGTTGTGTCTATGCAGTCCCTGATTGTATTTTATTGAATAAGGTTACATCAATGTTCATATGCAATTCTTCCACTTGAAATATGGATGAAGGATATACATAAGCAGCAGGGCCGGAATAGGACGAACATGTGTCTCTGTCTCTGTCCGTGTGTTGTGTTTGAGGCCATCTGGTAAATCCCAACACCCAGGGAACACCATGCACGCTTCACCTGAGAGGAGATGAAGCCATTTTCTAGTCTCTGCTCTGATTGTTCTCACACTCGACATCATTTCATGTCTGCCGAGCCTCTGAATAATTTTAATAGCCGCTTAGGTGAGATAAAATAACCTGTGCTATGTTTAGACACACATAAATGAAGGACTTCAGGAGGTTTGGAGGTTTTTCTGATGATCAGTTTCTAAACCACTGGGTATGCCACTTCCCTGGGAGGGGGGAAAGGTTAGGGGTCACCACTGGGTATAGGACTTCCCTGGGAGGGGGGAAAGGTTAGGGGTCACCACTGGGTATGTCACTTCCCTGGGAGGGGGAAAGGTTAGGGGTCACCACTGGGTATGCCACTTCCCTGGGAGGGGGGAAAGGTTAGGGGTCACCACTGGGTATGCCACTTCCCTGGGAGGGGGGAAAGGTTAGGGGTCACCACTGGGTATGCCACTTCCCTGGGAGGGGGGAAAGGTTAGGGGTCACCACTGGGTATGCCACTTCCCTGGGAGGGGGGAAAGGTTAGGGGTCACCACTGGGTATGCCACTTCCTGGGAGGGGGGAAAGGTTAGGGGTCACCACTGGGTATGCCACTTCCCTGGGAGGGGGGAAAGGTTAGGGGTCACCACTGGGTATGCCACTTCCCTGGGAGGGGGGAAAGGTTAGGGGTCACCACTGGGTATGCCACTTCCCTGGGAGGGGGGAAAGGTTAGGGGTCACCACTGGGTATGGGACTTCCCTGAGACGGAGATAAGGTAAGAGCAGCATGGGGTGCTTTTACATTGGGGTGAAGGGAGTCAGAGAAACATGGGGAGGACACACCCTCTGATGGAGGAGGGGGAGGATGAGGATGAGGAGGAATGAGCCGAGTGGGCGGCTGCAGAGCAAATGGTTGGGTGAAGGTGGTAAAGGGCAGGAGGTCTTCACGTGAACTGTCTGTGTGGTCCGTTCACGGCAGCAGGAGCCATGTTTGCCTCAGCTTGAGTTGATGTCTGGGCACACTTGATGGCACTAAAACGTGAGTGTGCACGGACTGGAAAGATGGGATTTTTGTTGATTAATGCAAACATGCTCACAAGGGTTAACCCTACCCTAACCTTAACCCGAAGCCCACCCTAACCCTAACATGCTCACAAGGGTTAACCCTACCCTAACCCTACCCTAACCCTAACCTTACCCTAACCCTCTTCCCACTAACCCTAACCCTAACCCCTGACCCTAACCCTAAATCCCCAGTGCCAGAAGGGCCTGTCCCCTTGCATCTTCTAACACCTTGTTCAACTGGGAGAAATCTTACTTCCAACCTCAGCATCCCTTTTTCTGCCTGAAACATGCCTCATATCCAGAGAAGCATCCCTTTTCCCACTCTTTCTAAGCTTCTTTTCCACTGACAACAGTATCTTCTTCCAGACAATGAAAAGTTGTGGAAGGATGGATCTGACATTGAGGTGCCAGCCTCACAATGACGTGTTAAACCTATAAAATATCAAACACTGACTGTTCGTCTCTGCCAGGCTGGGACAAAGAATTCTTACTTTTCCATCAGTGGGATTTGAATCCGGGAACCTTTTCGGTTCTCTTGTAGGGAACGTCTTCCTTCTTTTGTCAGAAATGTGACAGATTGTTTAGATGCTAACAAAATGATTCTTGAACAGCCAAAAGCCACTTTATAGCCAGCAAGTAGATGTTATTTTATTATTTTATTGCTCTCTTTGTTGCCTCTGACTGACCTTTATTCTTCACCCTTCCTCAGATCTCCCTCTTCCCTCTCATTCTCTCCCTCCGTCTCTCAGGCACGTCTCTAAAATATCACAGTGTCCTCTCTCCTTCTGTAGCTTCACACCTATTTGTGACAATTACGCCATGTGTTAGCATGTTATTACTATGGTGTGATGTTCAGTTCCTCACAGTGAACCCTGACCTGAACTCCATCATCCAGGACACTAAAATATCAACCTAACACAACCTTTCAAGGCTGCTTGGTGAGTCTTGAATTTAGCTTGAATGTAGCTTAGGCCCACACCCTGAGTGTACCTTACAGTACTGTGACGCCTTATTAAAATGAAACCAGATTTGTGACTTTTCAGCTCAGAGGGCAGATGGGTGGGATGGCCAACAATGCATCAACCCGATCATTTTCTTTGCTTAGCCTAATAGTTGGAGGCAGGAAATGGCTCACCTGCGTCCAGGAGGATAGCTACAGCTCCTCAACAGATATGGCACAATAACATTTTCTTTAACCGTCAAAAACCACTCAGGTAAGTTCATTTGGGTCTGGGCCTTTTTGAGGACGCAAGGGTATCAGGGCAACAAGAGGCCAGCGACAGGTTTGTGTGACAGCTCTGATCACATGGAGGAAGAGTTTGAGATCAAAGAAGCCCACCAGGCGTGTGTGTGCACGTGTGTGTGTGTGCACGTGTGTGTGTGTGTGTGTGTGCCTGCACAAGTTAGCAATGTTACAATGGTGAGCTTTTATAGCATAGACAGCGAGAGGAAATGACAGCATGAAAGGACCCTCTCCCCATTCCTGCAGGGAGCAGAAGCAGCTGATGGATTAAAGGGTGATCTGTGTGTGAACATGGAGAAGGGAACGATGAAGAGAGGCCACAGAGCCGAGCGCCGTCAGGTACGGTGCCAGCTGCAACACAGCCAACACACGAGCACGCTTGTGACAGGAAGCAAAGCCAGCGAAAAGAGAAGCAGATCGGAGTCTGGCTGCCATGAGCACGTCGACATGTTCGCTGATGGATGCTTCTCAATGGCAGCTGACAGAAAAAGACAAGGGCTCGGACGTCGTTAGGATATATGTGGAGGGAGAAACAACTAATGAGACACTATCTCCTGCAGTGAAATAATGAGGACGATCGAGGCCAAAGAATCATCCTCACACTGCCTTCACTTCCCTTTTTCCATTGCACTTTTGGCTAGAGGCTCTTGTTTTTTTAAAATTCTACAGGATATCTGAGAAAAGACTTTAAGCATCTAAGTGTGATGAATCAGGAAGTGCGTCAGAAGAACATCTTGATTGTTGGGCCTCAAAGGCTCTTGTATTAAAGAGAAAATCAAAGAATTAATGGCTGAGTTTAGCAGGAAAATACCCCAGTGAGACCTATGACCAGCCTGTTGATGGACAAATGATGGCAGAGATAAATGCAGTTTACCCTAACCCTAACCCTCTAACCCTAACCCTCTAACCCTAACCCCGAACCCGAACCCGAACCCGCGAACCCGAACCGCGAACCCGAACCCGCGAACCGAACCCGCGAACCCGAACCGCGAACCCGAACCCGCGAACCCGAACCCCCGAACGCGAACCCGAACCCGCGAACCCGAACCCGAACCCGCGAACCCGAACCGCGAACCCGAACCCGCGAACCCGAACCCGAACCCGCGAACCCGAACCGCGAACCCGAACCCGCGAACCCGAACCCGCGAACCCGAACCCCCGAACCCGAACCCCTAACCCGAACCCCTAACCCGAACCCCTAACCCGAACCCGAACCCCTAACCCGAACCCGAACCCGAACCCGCGAAACCGAACCCGCGAACCCTAACCCTAACCCTAACCCTAACCCTAACCCTAACCCTCTAACCCTAACCCTAACCCTAACCCTAACCCTAACCCTCTAACCCTAACCCTTTAACCCTAACCCTCTAACCCTAACCCACTAACCCTAACCCTAACCCTAACCCACTAACCCTAACCCACTAACCCTAACCCTAACCCTAACCCTAACCCACTAACCCTAACCCACTAACCCTAACCCTAACCCTAACCCTAACCCTCTAACCCTAACCCACTAACCCTAACCCTAACCCTAACCCTAACCCACTAACCCTAACCCACTAACCCTAACCCTAACCCTAACCCTAACCCTCTAACCCTAACCCTCTAACCCTAACCCTCTAACCCTCTTTACAGCCGTGTCCCCGTTGACCTGTTTGACCTCTCTTTCCTTTAGAAATGGGACAAACTGGGACACTCCAATCAGGAAATAACCTGAGATAATTCAATTTCTAAAAATTTCTCTGCACCCTTCAGTGTTGGAATCCTTGAATCTTTGTAGTTTAGCTGCTTAAATGCACAGACTTGTTGACGACGTTGATACGGCCTTAAAAACTTCAAATTCAATTCGGTTTACTTTATGAATTCGGGCCCCTCGACCCTAACCCCAACAGATGTGTCAGATTCATTTTCTTCCTTATAGTGCAGTATGAAATGCTTGCTGCAGGCCTGGTCTCTTGGTTAGGGGTTAGGGGTTAGGGTTAGGGTTAGGGTTGAGGTAGGGTTAGAGGGTTAGGGTTAGGGTTAGGGGTTAGAGTTAGAGGGTTAGGGGTTAGGGTTGAGGTTAGGGTTAGAGGGTTAGGGGTTAGGGTTAGGGTTAGGGTTGAGGTTAGGTTAGAGGGTTAGGGGTTAGGGGTTAGGGTTAGGGTTAGGGTTGAGGTTAGGGTTAGAGGGTTAGAGGGTTAGGGGTTAGGTTAGGGGTTAGGGTTAGGGTTAGGGTTGAGGTTAGGGTTAGAGGGTTAGGGGTTAGGGGTTAGGGTTAGGGTTGAGGTTAGGGTTAGAGGGTTAGAGGGTTAGGGGTTAGGGTTAGGGTTAGGGTTAGGGCTAGGGTTGAGGTTAGGGTTAGAGGGTTAGGGGTTAGGGCTAGGGTTAGGGTTGAGGTACCCCTCGGGGATTATTGGGCCGTGTCCGCTGTGCCTGAATGCAGAAACATTTAAATATTGAAAAGAGCTGTTGTTAGCTCAGTAACTACTGGCTCTCAGATTAAAGCTGACATTCACATGCATTCATCTTAGAGAGACCCACATTTGGTCTAATTTCATTCCCTTTGACCTGCACTATAAATTCTGAATGTGGGTCAACTTAAATAGTTTTCAAACTCGGAGTGTCTGTTGTAACGTTAACAACGTTTAGAGGGCTGAGATCTTGTTGGTTCTGCAGCTCTAGTGACAAAAATAGAGGTAAAAATAAGACGTGGTAAATATGGTTGGAGCTTTTCAGTGTGGAACTACAGCTGTACATTCATTTGTCAGCTTAAAGGCTGTAAGCGAATGTGTTCTTAATCATTGACCCCTCCCAGCAGAGGGGGCGGAACCCTCACCTGTCTCACATCACTCACATGTGGTTTTACAGCTACGACGCACCTGTGATTACCTGTAAGGACCCATAAACCTCCTAATAAACCTGAGCTGGGTCAAGGTCCTGTTGCTCTTTGCTCAGTGCAAAGGTCTGACTGGTGTCCTGACTGGTGTCCTGACTGGTGTCCTGACTGGTGTCCTGACTCCTGACTGCTGTCCTGACTGGAGACTGGTGTCCTGACTGGTGTCCTGACTGGTGTCCTGACTGGTGTCCTGACTCCTGACTGCTGTCCTGACTGGAGACTGGTGTCCTGACTGGTGTCCTGACTGGTGTCCTGACTGGAGACTGGTGTCCTGACTGGTGTCCTGACTGGTGTCCTGACTGGTGTCCTGACTCCTGACTGGTGTCCTGACTGGAGACTGGTGTCCTGACTGGGGACTGGTGTCCTGACTGGTGTCCTGACTGGTGTCCTGACTGGTGTCCTGACTGGAGACTGGTGTCCTGACTGGTGTCCTGACTGGTGTCCTGACTCCTGACTGGTGTCCTGACTGGTGTCCTGACTGGGGACTGGTGTCCTGACTGGTGTCCTGACTGGTGTCCTGACTCCTGACTGGTGTCCTGACTGGTGTCCTGACTGGAGACTGGTGTCCTGACTGGTGTCCTGACTGGTGTCCTGACTGGTGTCCTGACTCCTGACTGGTGTCCTGACTGGTGTCCTGACTGGTGTCCTGACTGGTGTCCTGACTGGAGACTGGTGTCCTGACTGGTGTCCTGACTGGTGTCCTGACTGGTGTCCTGACTGGAGACTGGTGTCCTGACTGGTGTCCTGACTGGTGTCCTGAGTGGTGTCCTGACTGGTGTCCTGACTGGTGTCCTGACTCCTGACTGGTGTCCTGACTGGTGTCCTGACTCCTGACTGGTGTCCTGACTGGGGACTGGTGTCCTGACTGGTGTCCTGACTGGTGTCCTGACTCCTGACTGGTGTCCTGACTGGTGTCCTGACTCCTGACTGGTGTCCTGACTGGTGTCCTGACTGGTGTGACTCCACGTCCACCGTCCGTCCTCTGGGCCCTGCTGTGTCCTACCACAGGGTCTCCAGGGCATCACAGTGTTGGACAGGTCCTTCAGAGTGATGGAGGAGTTCTGTCTCCCTGTGGGTTCTGACATCTGAGAGCTGTTGTGATGTGTTCTCCTCCATCATCATTGTTTAATTGTTGGTCTGCCTTCAGTTACAGAGAACAATGGCTACGTCACACTTATCTGTGTGTGTTTGTGTGGTCCTGTGTGCTTGTGTGTAATGAGTGTAGTCGCCTTTATGTGTCTGCACAATTACCAAAGGCTGTAAAACACTTTTACTGACTTGGTGAAACCATCAAATGGAAATGATTCCTTGTGTTTGCATTAAAAAAGCTACTTTTATTCAATCTGGCCCAAAATGGTGCAGAAGAAGGAAAATATGTGTGTGATCCGTCATGTAGCGTTGGATTTTTGGCCATATCGGAGCTAAGCTCTGCCGTCTGGATCCATTCCAGCTAATCGTCTAAATTCATTCATATAGTCACAATTCCCACAATTCCCACAATTCCCACAATTCCCGCCCGGAGCAGCGGCTCACCTTAATGTTTAAGACATTAAATAAAGCCGTGCTAATGCGCTCCCCCAGGAAAGATTGTCTACCCTTTAATGCCCTACACACACACACACACACACACACACACACACACCACACACACACACACACACACACAGAAAGAGTGGAGAGGGCCACTTGGGGAGGAATAATTATAGATGCCGTTGAGTTTCCTGCTTCCAGGCGTCTACAAACAGTATTTAAGACCAGAGGGTTTGTTGACTCCGTGTTTACACCTCGGCACCACTGGGCAGCAGGATCATTATCTCAGTGTGTCTGAGCCTCGGGTCAGTGCCTCTGGTCGGTGCCTCTGGTCGGTGCCTCGGGTCGGTGCCTCGGGTCGGTGCCTCGGGTCGGTGCCTCTGGCCGGTGTCTCTGGCCGGTGCCTCTGGTCGGTTGCCTCGGGTCGGTGCCTCGGTCGGTGCCTCGGGTCGGTTGCCTCGGGTCGGTGCCTCGGGTCGGTGCCTGGTCGGTGCCTCGGTCGGTGCCTCTGGTCGGTGCCTCGGGTCGGTTGCCTCGGGTCGGTGCCTCTGGTCGGTGCCTCGGTCGGTGCCTCTGGGCGGTGCCTCTGGTTGGTGCCTCGGGTCGGTGCCTCTGGTCGGTTGCCTCGGGTCGGTGCCTCTGGTCGGTGCCTCGGGTCGGTGCCTCGGGTCGGTGCCTCTGGTCGGTGCCTCTGGGCGGTGCCTCTGGTTGGTGCCTCGGGTCGGTGCCTCTGGTCGGTGCTGCAGACGAGGCCCAAGCTTTGTCGTCAGGTTCACCAACATGTGACCTCATTTTCTGGCTTTATTTCCCAGAAAGGAGCAGGAATAGATCGGCCACCAGATCACTCCTGGATCACTCCTGGATCACTCCTGGATCACTCCTGGATCACTCCTGGATCACTCCTGGATCACTCCTCCCTCCCTCCATACCTGTGTGTTGCAGGGAAGACGTGATCATTGAATGTACCTGAGCTGGCAGTTGAATGTCATTACCAGCCCATCCATGGGGCGGGGGGGGGTGTGGAATGGTCCTGAATGGTCCTGAATGGTCCTGAATGGTCCTGAATGGTCCTCCAGTCTTCCCTATCGTAGGGCTTCCTCCCCTGCTCCTGTTGCTACTGGATTGGCTTCTTGTTGTTTCCAAATGCTTTTCTATTTTGTGAAGAAACACAGCGAATAAAAGTTAAGGGTGAGAAATAAAGCGTGAGAAAAGAGGTGGTTCTGGAAAGTGTTTCTGTAGTAGAAGCGCTGCCTCCTGCTTCCTCCACTGCACTGGTGGAGATGGAGATGATGATGAGGTGGAGGAAGAGAGAAACAGATGGAGAGAGGGAGGAGATGGTGCAGCGAGACGCCGTTGTAGGTGTTATCAGGTTATCCATGTCACCATGGCGACACCATGGTAACAACCAGGTGTTCTACCAGAAAAGAGCGCGACCTTGCAGGCGGGAAGCGGCTTTGTGCTGTCGTGTCTTTCTGCTCATTCTATTTGGTCTTTAAAAACCATAAAGGACCAGATGGATGAAATGTCATCATTCAAACATTCTAAATTCCTGTTTTCATGAACGCAGCACTCCAGTTTCCACCACGTTAGCCATGTTATTACATCTGTACGATGGTTAATCAATTGGAGTTGGCTTCTCATCTCCAGACGAAGGAAGAGAGTGAAGCTAACATCTGGCCTGTGAATCATGGTGGTGTGAACGTGGAGACGGGCCAATATGTGATGGAGCCAGGTACCGAAAACCAAGAAACGTCTGAGGGAGGAGAGGAAAATGAGAGGAAAATGAGAGGAAATGAGAGAAAATGAGAGGAAAATCAGAGAAAAATGAGAGGAAAATGAGAGGAAAATGAGAGGAAAATGAGAGGAAAATCAGAGAAAAATGAGAGGAAAATGAGAGGAAATGAGAGGAAAATGAGAGGAATGAGAGGAAAATGAGAGGAAATGAGAGGAAAATGAGAGGAAAATGAGAGAAAATGAGAGGAAAATGAGAGGAAATGAGAGGAAAGGAGAGGAAAATGAGAGGAAATGAGAGAAAAATTAGAGCAAAATGAGAGCAAAATGAGAGAAAAATGAGAGGAAAATCAGAGAAAAATGAGAGGAAAATGAGAGGAAAATGAGAGGAAAATGAGAGGAAATGAGAGGAAAATGAGAGGAAATGAGAGAAAATGAGAGGAAATGAGAGGAAATGAGAGGAAATGAGAGGAAAATGAGAGGAAAATGAGAGAAAATGAGAGGAAAATGAGAGGAAATGAGAGGAAAATGAGAGGAAATGAGAGGAAAATGAGAGAGAAAATGAGAGGAATTGGACGGATCAGATTGGACCCTTTGGAACAGGGCCCACGGGTCCTCCAACCTCTCTGTTTCCTATTAAACCACATGACCGTGCACCTGTGGACTAGTTAATTAATTAAGTTAATTAATGCGTCGTTTCACCTTCACTCTGTTTTTATCCGTTTCAGATTAACCTGCGGCTCATTTTGGTCAGCGGGAAGACAAAAGAGTTCATCTTCTCTCCCAACGACTCCGCGGCAGACATCGCCAAGCACGTGTATGACAACTGGCCAATGGGTGAGCTACTGGCGGCGTCTCCCCCCCACCGTGTTTAGCACCTGAGCCGCTGCATGCTAGCTGTAGCGCTAGCTGTAGCGCTAGCTGTAGCGCTAGCTGTAGCGCTACAGCTAGCGCTAGCTGTGCATCCTTGTTGCTCTGTAACTGGGAGGTCATGGCCGTGCACGCCACCCTTTCACTGGGAGGTCATGGCCGTGCACGCCGCCTTTCACTGGGAGGTCATGGCCGTGCACGCCGCCCTTCACTGGGAGGTCATGGCCGTGCACGCCACCTTTCAGCACCATTACCAAAGCATAGAGGAATTCGGGACCTGGATCCGCCCGCTCCCTGGCTGCAGCGCTTCAGCGCCACCAGTGGGCGGTGGCTCTTATAGACGGCACAGCAGCAGCTGCTGATAGTTCAGATTTCCTCTCTCATCTTCTTCCTTTAACACTTTGTTTCTGTCCAACTCAGACTGGGAGGAGGAGCAGGTCAGCAGCCCCAACATTCTGAGGCTGATCTACCAGGGCCGCTTCCTGCATGGCAACGTAACGCTAGGAGGTGAGGGGGAGGGGGGGAGGAGGGGGGAGGGGGGGAGGGGGAGGTGAGGAGGAGGAGGAGGGAGGGAGGGAGGGAGGGGGTTAGGTGAGGGGGAGGGGGGGGGGGGGGGTGAGCCACTGACGCCATAATGACAACAAATCTGACTTTGTGATGAGGTCATTCCCAGTTGCTCCATGTTCAGGGTTGTTCCGGGTCGGGGTTCTGCTCACCTGTTCCCACCTGATGAGGAACTAAAGCCTGAATCTTTTCTTTCTGTCCCACCAGCTCTCAAACTACCGTTGGGGAGGACCACAGTGATGCACTTGGTTGCCAGGGAGACTTTGCCGGAGCCAAATTCCCAAGGTAACCTGCTTCTTCTAGGGTCTGGGTCTGGGTCAGGGTCTGGGTCAGGGTCTGGGTCAGGTTCTGGGTCAGGGTCAGGGTCAGGGTCTGGGTCTGGGTCAGGGTCTGGGTCTGGGTCTGGGTCTGGGTCAGGGTCTGGGTCAGGTTCTGGGTCAGGGTCTGGGTCTGGGTCAGGGTCTGGGTCTGGGTCTGGGTCTGGGTCAGGGTCAGGGTCTGGGTCAGGGTCAGGGTCTGGGTCAGGGTCTGGGTCTGGGTCAGGGTCAGGGTCTGGGTCAGGTTCTGACCTTTTCAGTTTATATTCCGTAGTGTAGCGGTGAGCGGGGACCTGACATCTGAGGGTAGATTATCATCTAACTCTGGTGTCTCTGCTGCTCCAGGTCAGAGGAACCGGGAGAAGACTGGGGAGAGCAACTGCTGCGTCATCCTGTAAATACCCCCCAAGCCCCTCCCCCGCCCCCAAGCCCCTCCCCCGGCCCCGCCCCCAAGCCCCTCCCCCCAGCCCTCCATCCACCGTGTTCGCCCTCAACATCCTGGACCTCATGACAGGAGCTCGTCCACCACGCAGACGTGCACGACAGCGCTCAACCTGTAGAACACACACACATGCACACACATGCACACACACGCACACACACACACTGTAACGAGTGCTGCAGCGCCAGCAGGCCGAGGCTGACCAGGAAGCTGGGGAGCCCAACAGGTGATTCCTTTATTTTCCGTTATGGAAATTTCAGCCAGGAAGTGGAGGAGCTTGTTTTGTTTCAGCTTTGTTCATGACGAGCACCTTCCAAGCCTTCTGCTGTACACACACACACACACACACATGCATGTGTGTGTGTGTGGTGTGTGTGTGTGTGTGTGCAGCCTTGTTTTCTCATATAACTGCTGAGAAATGGAACCACTAACAACACACACACACACACACACGCGCGTATGTGGTTCCCCAGAGTGAAACATGACTAATGTATGGAGTACTTTCATACACTTTCATACACTTTCATACACTTTCATACACTTTCATACACGTGTATCACAGACGCAGCCTGACAACAGCCGGCCAGTTTTGGTTGTTATTGTTGTTATTGTTATTTCTTTGTTCTTCACATTGGTGACTGTGTTTTGACAGTCGGCGCTAATGCTAGCCAGCCAGTGTTTAAGTGATCAAACATCATGCCCCCCCCCCCCCCCAGTGTTGCAAAGGATCTCTTGACGATTTCTGTCCAGGCAGGAAATAATCGATATGGAATGAAAATGTTCCTCTTGGTCTTAATTTGCTCGCTCGTTCTCTCTCTCAGCATTAACACACTCATTTAGCACAACTGAAGCATGTGCTCCCTCATCACATAAATAAAAATCTATAAAAACGGTTTTATTGTTTATATTTTTCCAATGGAAGTAGTATTCCAAGCTACAGTCACATGTAGAACATATTAATCTGAATCTTACATAGACGAGGGTGACTCTAGATCTGGTTGCTCTTCAGTATATCGGTGGTTAGCTATGATGTGTACACCGTTAGCTTCTAGCCAGGTCAGTCAGTGTCTTGCGCTTAACAGCAGCAAAATGTCCCAAATTATCATCAAACTGTATTTTATTTTTCTTTCTTCAGTGCTTCTATCATTTGTTCGTAATTTAACGTAATCCTTTGTGTCTTTTTTGCTTTAAATAATGGCTTTGTAACAGCATAGATCTTAAAAGATATTGTTTATATTGATCAGGGTTCAAATCTGTACAGCGATAAACATTTTCAAACCAATTGTAAATAGCACTAATGCTCCCTTTACCCCCTGAACTTGGAAATGGAATACATCTGTAATCAAAATAAAGGTTATTGAAGTGGATCCCTTTTTGTTTCTGTGGAATTTAATCAGTTTGAGCTCCACATTTACTTGGTCAACCACGAGACGACCAGATTACTGGTTTATTTCTGCTCCGGTCGGTCATGCTAGTCCACCCACCTTTGGTTCTGTGCACATTAGTCTCATTTATTGTCCGCCATGATTCTATTTCTGAGCAGCAGCGTCCAGCAGGAGGGTGCAGAGGTCAGGCCGTCACCTCCCAGCAGGAGGTTCTGGGTCGTCTCCCCAAGTTTATGTTTCCACTGTCTGCTGGTTCCCTCCTCAGCCAGTTATGTAAGCCAGAAGAGAGTGTGTGTGCGTGTGTGTGTGTGTGTGTGTGTGTGTGTGTGTGTGTGTGTGTGTGCGTGTGTGTGTGCTTGCTGGGCCAGAGTGGAGGGGGCCTTGACGAGAGGTCATCCACATGCTCTGACATGCACGTGTTCCGTCGTGCTGCCCGGTCACAGACTAAAGGATATAAAAACCAGAACTGAAATAATGCAGTTGATGGCGAACACCTGTGAAGTTGTGGTACCTCATCACAGTGACTGTAAGCTTGGCCATATTCTTACATACAGAAACAATTTGTGTGGCGACACAGATTATTGTGGGTTTAGCAACCTCTCAAATTAGCACAATATCACTAACTGTTGCTCTCTTTTCTGATGAAAACAAATGGAATTTTTCATTCAAGTAGTGTGCAGCATGTTGGGCAGAGCCTGTCTGAAACAAGATACAGAGCACCCTGATCAGACACAACAAATAATACCTTTATTATGATAAAATATGACATCTGCCGCATATGACAACTCAGATGAGTGGGGATGCTGCCCCCTCCTGGTAATACTTTAACACTACATCTTGACTTCAAAGTTGTATTTATGTTGCACTTATTTTCCGTTAAGTCACTGATTTTTCAATCTGACTCCAGCTCTGCTTTATCTGACCCCCGTGTGTTTCCCCAGGGATCAGTCATTATAATCTTAGCCCTGCTGAGGTCGACTCTATTGCTGAAGGTGCAGCAACCTCACTGAGAATCACGCTTGATTCTGTTGCCCCCCTGAAAAAGAAAATAGTAAATCAGAGGAGGTGTGCCCCCTGGTATAATTCACATATCAGGACCCTCAAGCAGAAAATGCGACGACTAGAAAGGAAGTGGCATTCTTGTAAAATAGACAGCTATCATGTAGCCTGGAAAGACTGTCTATTAGTTTACAAAAAGGCCCTTCGCAAGGCTAGAACAGCTTATTTTTCTTCTTTAATTGAGGAAAATAAGAACAACCCCAGGTTTCTCTTCAGCACTGTGGCCAAATTAACCAAGAGTCAGTGTTTTAGATCCATGTATCCCGTCTTCCCTGAGTGGTGAAGACTTCATGAGCTTCTTCACTGATAAAGTTCTAGCTATCAGAGAGAAAGCTAACCAGGCCATCCCAACAACTGGACCATCACCAGATGTGCTGACTGTGGGAACATACAGGTTCTCCAACGAGCCCTTAAACTCCTTCAGCCCTATATATTTTTCTGAGGCGTCTTTGCTAATTCAGAAATCCAAGACCACCACGTGTCCTTTAGATCCCATCCCAACACACCTGTTGAAGGATGTTTTACCATTGATAGGCAGTTCTATCCTGGACCAGATCAATGGTTCTTTAGTGTCAGGTTATGGACCCCGGTCCTACAAGGTGGCAGTGATCAAGTTCTAGAGAAGGTGGTGGTGACTCAGTTACTGGAGCACCTGCAGAGGAACAGCCTGTTTGAGATGTTTCAGTCAGGCTTTAGAGCTCATCACAGCACAGAAACAGCACTTCTTAAAGTCACTAATGATCTTCTCATAGCTTCAGATCATGGACTGGTCTCTATGCTGGTTCTGCTGGACCTCAGTGCTGCTTTTGATCCAGTTGATCACAGCATCCTGTTACATAGACTGGAACATGTGATTGGGATTAAAGGGACAGCACTAGACTGGTTTAGATCATACTTATCTGATAGATACCAGTTTGCTCATGTCCATGGTGTTCCCTCCTCATACAGTAGGGTTAGCCATGGAGTTCCTCAAGGTTCTGGACTTGGACCAATCCTCTTCACATTGTACATGCTTCCCTTAGGGAACATTATTCAGCAGCATGGGATAAATTTTCATTGTTATGCTGATGACACTCAGCTCTATTTATCCATGAAACCAGAGGAGACAGAGAAGTTAGTGAAGCTCCAGACCTGTCTTAAAGACATAAAGTCCTGGATGTCTTCAAATTTCCTCCTCCTTAACCCAGGAAAAACTGAGGTTATGGTGTTTGGTCCTGAACCTCTCAGGGATAGATTAGATCACATGATCACTCTCGATGGGATCTCATTAACATCTAGTCTCTCTGTGAGGAATCTAGGAGTAACTTTTGATCAAAATCTCTCCTTCAACTCACACATTAAATAAGTCTCTAGTGCCTTTTTTCACTTGAGGAACATCTCAAAGATCAGGAAGCTGCTGACCCACCATGATGCTGAAGTTAGTCCAGCATTTGTTCCTTCCAGGCTGGACTACTGTAACTCTTTATTATCAGGGGGTCCAAACAACTCTTTAAGAAGCCTCCAGCTGATCCAAAATGCTGCAGCCAGAGTTCTGACAGGTATTGACCACAGAGGTCACATGACTCCTGTAATGGCGTCGCTTCATTGGCTGCCTGTTAAATTTAGGAGGAAATATTTTAGAATAATTTTTAAAACCCTTCTTTTGACCTACAAGGTCCTCAGAGGCCTAGCTCCATCCTACCTGGAGGAGCTAGTGATACCTTACCAGTGATACCTCCTCTCTCCTCCTCTCCTCTCCTCTCCTCTCCTCTCCTCTCCTCTCTCCTCTCCTCTCCACTCCCCTCCCCTCCTCTCCTCTCCTCTCCTCTCCTCCCCTCCCCTCTCCTCTCCTCTCCTCTCTCCTCTCCTCTCTTCTCCTCTCCTCTCCCCCTACATGAGCCTGGTCCTGCTCCAGGTTTCTTCCTGTTAAAGGGGAGTTTTTCCTGCCACTGTTGCTTGTCTGGGGTCAGGCCCTGGGATTCTGGAAAGTGCCTTGAAACGATTTTGATTGTATAAGACGCTGTATAAATAAAGACTGATTTGATTTGATTTGAAAACCTATTATGTAACTCCACTTCGATGGCAGTGTTCCGGTAGCCAGGCAACCTCTTCTGTCAGATGCCTTCAACAAACTTGTGAAGGCCATATTGTTCCCAATGTGTTTTCTTGAGTTGACATGCTGTGATTGGTTGATTCGGTAGGGCAGTCTGAGCCTGCACCCTCAGCTTCAGGCATTTTCATTTCATAAGATTCTGAGTTAATCTCTCCTTTTGTCCAAACCCTAACCCTAACAGAGCAACCTTCCATCATAGATATTTTGATAACGGACTCCTCCTGGATACTAGGGGTCCCTGTGACTTTGTCTGTCAGGGTCTTGCAGGTTCTGATTGGAGTGACGGGTTGCACCTGGGTGCTGCCTATTAAATGGGGATGTGGATGTGGTGGGTATTTCTCTGGCCCGGTGTTGGAGAGTTCTGATCACTCCCAACTTGTGTTCCAGTGGGTGGTGAGAGTCAAACTGGAGGTACTGGTCGATATGTGTAGGTTTCCTGTAGACTTCGATGGTGAGATTTCTGTCCTTTTACATCTTCCCGGGTGAATTTTACATGCTCGTCTGTTTTGTTGAGGTGATCCGAGAATGCTTCCAATTCTTGTGTTTGAATTTTGACCCAGGTGTCATCCACATACCTGAACCAGTGGCTTGGTGCAGTTCCTGTGAAGGATGTCAGGGCCTGGGATTCCACCTTCTCCATGTATAGATTGGCAACTATGGGGGATACTGGTGAGCCCATGGCACAGCCATGTTTCTGCCTGTAGAAGCCTTCTCTGTACTGGAAATAGGTGGTGTTCAAACACAGGTCCAGCATGGTGCAGATTTGGGCCGGTGTTAAGGTTGTTCTTTCTGGAAGATTCTTGTCCAATAGAAGGTGCTTGTGGATGGTGTCTATGGCGCTGGCGGTGGGGAGGCACGTGAAGAGTGACGTGACATCGTAAGATACCATAGTCTCTTCTGGATGTAGTGTGAGTCCACTGACCTTTTGAGCAAAGTCTTGGGAGTTTTTGATGTGTTGTGGGGTGTTGCCAACCATGGGAGACAAGATGGAGGCCAAGTATTTGGAAATGTTGTATGTTACAGAATTGATGCTACTTACTATGGGTCTGAGAGGGGTCCCTGGTTTGTGGATCTTGGGCAATCCATAAATGCAAGGGATGGTTTCTCCTGGGTATAGACGGTAGTATTGTGGTCTGTCGATGGCTTTATCCTTTTCCAGTTTCTGTAAAAAGTCTACCACCTTCTTCTTGTATATACTGGTAGGGTCTCGCTCCTAGGATGCGCTCCACTGAAAGTTTTAAAGTGCATTTCAAACGTTTTAGGGGTACTAGAGAATGTTAAATACTTGGATCACAATGTCCCTAAGCAATAGAATTATGGAATGACAGTATAGGATAGGAACATTATGGGACATTAATCATTATCTCCATCAACAAAGTGAATCGTAGCCCATATGTTTTTATCCATCAAGTCCCTATTGCAAAATGACATGTTTTTAATCACAATGTATCTGTTGTTCCATATTAGTGTGTTGTGTGGGATAAGTTATGGCTCTACGGCATTTTCCAGGATAACAGAACTTGTAGGGTAAAAGAGAAAAGTTTAACAGGTAATGTTTGAATAGCATAATAACATCTGAATTTCGAATACGATACCAAAAACTGTTGTTACTTAAAAGGGATTTCAGCCAATTCATTTTTAAGGTTCCATGTATGAAATCAAAGTATATTGCTTGTAATACTGCATTTGTATATTGGTAATATGAGGTTTTCTTTTCCAAATATAGCCAAAACCAATCTGGTTAATTGTCTTGATGGCTCTGTTAGGGATATCTAAAGAATAAACCTGGCATTCAACAACCAGGAATTAAGTTTAGCTTTACAATTATCCAATACCGACCCCCCCAATATTCTTGTCTTCTCTTTCAGTAATCACTTTGGAAATAGGGACACCTTAATCTAAGATAACTGACCTCATGGGAATGTTGGGTCCAATGATTAGAACAGCAAGGACGGAAGCCCAGAATGCAGACAGGCAACAAAACTCGAAGTGAAAGATTTACAGTTTTTACAAAATTTAAAAGGTGCAATAGTGACTCGAATGTGCTGTAGTAAAACATGCGAGAAACCAACCACGAATAGTGCTGTTTGACGAGGGTGACATGGAAACCTTGGAAATACACAAGAGTGTATGGGCCCCCAATTTAAGACGATGTCGCTGTGGAACCCGTGGAGGAGGGGAAACGTGCTATTAGTAGGTTACCCACTGCAGAAGGAAGTTTGGGTAGTGGGAAGAAGTTTACGGCCTTAAAAAGCGGTCAACCAAGTGGTGAGGATGGTGGTGTTGCCATCAGAGGGAGGTAGTCCTGTTACAAAATCCACGGCTATATATGACCAAGGGCCACGAGGAAGCAGAAAGGGACTGAGGAGACTGGCCGGAGGTCTATTTGACGTCTTCCCTCGGGCACACACAGGACAAGTCGCGACAAAAGACTTGGCATCCTGCTGCATGGAGGGCCACCAGAACCGCTGCTGCAGTAAACGAAGTCTGGGCCAGGCCCGGGTAACAGATTAACTTGGAGGAGTGACTCCATTGAAGAACATCGGAACGGGCCAATTCTGAGACGATAGCCGATTGTGGGGCCTCTCTGCAGGACCTGGATCGGGTAACTGTGCCCTTTGAACTTTTTCCTCAATCAACCCACAGTATGGGAGGAAGACAGGACGGGACTGAGATCTGAGCTGGAGGGACCTTACAAGAACTGCCAGGACAGGGAATCAGGCTTAATGTTCCATGAGCCGTGTCGGTAGGTTAGGGTAAAGTTGAAGATCCTAGGAAGATCGCCCATCGTGCCTGCCGCAAGTTCAGGCACTTGGCATTATAGAGGTAAGTGAGGTTCTTGTGGTCAGTCCAGACAACAAATGGCTGGACCGATCCCTCCAGCCAATGTCTCCACTCCTGTAAAGCAAGTACAACAGCCAGGACCTCATGGTTCCCTACATCATAGTTTACCTCAGCTGGGGACAAATGTTGACTAAAGAAGGCACAGGGATGAAGCTTCTGGTCCCACCGTGAGTGGACGGCGCTGACCCCGATGTCCGACTTGTCAACTTCCACGAAGAATTGGCGGCTAGGGTCTGGAGGGGCCAGAATGGGAGCCGAGGAAAACAGAAACTTTAAACGGCCGAATGCTGCCTCCGCCTTGTCGGTCCAGTGGAGGGGCTGGAAGGTGGACTTTGATTGTGTAATGGGAGCCACTACTTTGCTGTAGTTCTGAATAAAACAAAGCCCAAGAACTGCTGAAGCTGGTTCTGAGAGAAGGGAGAGGGTTCCTCAGCCACAGGACACCTTCACTGGATCTGGAGACAGCTGTCCCTGTTGAGTGATGAGCCTTCACAAAGAGCTGGTTCTCTAATAGCCTTTGGAGAACAGCATCCATCAGAGGCAAATGCTTTCTTGTTTATAATGCTGCATTTTCCTGTAAATCATTATTGTCTGCCAGTAAATGTTATAACTTTGTACCACATGTTACAGTATAACTCATGACTCATTTGCAGGACACATAAAAGCTGTAAAGACGCATTTTGAGTGTTGTTTTTTCCGTGACAGGTTGCAATTTCAACTTTCTATAGAAAGGTCCTGGGAAAAGATAGAAGGGAAAATATTGTGTGGTGAGAAACCCTCTCAGGATCAATTAGTCCGGGAGAGACGAGTGCTGGGTTTTCATCTTCTGGGAAGCGTAAAACAAAAGAGAAAACATGCAGCCCAGGTCCCTCCGGACAGCAACAGGGGCCTTGGTTGGGATCCCTCCTGGGTCCGCCTACAGGACGGCTGGTAAACCAGTCTGTAAGGTGAACAGTCAGGTTAAGTTAACGCTGTAACGATTGTACGGAAAGATAAAAAATACAACCTACTAATAATAACAATAATAACAATTAAAATAAAGTCAAACGTTGAGTCAGTAAAAAAACAGGATACACCTGAACCTGCACTCTTAGAAATAAAGTAAAATCCAATTGTTTCATTTGAAACCTGCACTATATTTTATTTTATATCTGCTACAAACAGGAGAATATTAGTTGAATACCATTTACCCATGGATGGATTTTTTTCATTAGCCTGATAATATGATAATAGTAAATCCCAGCAGGTGTTCCAACTGTAATAGTTTTAGTTGGGAGCATGTGTGGCCCCCTGGAGCCTCACTACTCTCCAGAGGAAGTTCTGATTAAGCTTAAGGGACAAATCTGTTTCATAAGATTCAAGTGTTGATACAAAATATTTAAAAAATAAATAGTTATAATGTTCTTTCTGTTTTTTATTTTATTTTACTCAATGGTGGTAATTTAACAATTGTAAAAAGGTTTGATACATCTGGATGTATGTATCAATAATGCATCTTATACAGTTATATCACAGTTTAGTGACGAGAAATAAACAGATTAGAAAGTCCGGGTTTGATCATTTGGTGAGTTGGATAAAGATGAAACAGTCACATGGATCCAAGACATGAATTTAAAAGCTGTTTTATCGGTTCTGTTGCTCACGTGTCACATGGCCGCAGCTTCCAACTCATTTTAATCATGAATGGATTCCTTTTAAACCACTCGTTTGAAGTTGAATGAAATAATCAGCATTTTCCCAAATGAAGTCCCACAACAATCAAACGGGGGGAAATTTTCCCGAACCCTAACATTTCCAGTTCGACTTCCTGTTTTCCAGATTCCGTAATCCCAGTGCTCTGACTGTTCCCTGCAGTTTGGGACAGGAAGTGTTTACCGTCCTGCTGCAGGAGTGTCGTCATCCTGCACGAGTCAACAAACAACTAATTACCAGCCTCATTAGAGACAGAAAGCTTGAGAGTTCAACAGGGGACTCCAGAGTTGTTGGTCAAGTCTCAGTTCTGACAACTGCAAGAAAAATACCCAAGAAGAAGAAGAAGAAGAAGAAGAAGAAGAATAACAGCAGCTCGACCCAGTGACAACATGTAAAGGAACTGATGACGTCATATATCAGAACTAAACCAGTGGAGTTAATGAGAATATAGAAAATAAATATAGAAAATAAATATAACAGATATGAAGAGGAAAAACTGAGGAATTCTGATGATTTCACGAGAAATCTTCACTACAAATCTTGGTGGTGCATGGAAGGGTGCCGAGCCATCCATCCATCCATCCATCATCCATCCATCCATCCACCCACCCACCCTCATCATTGCAACCACAGTAGAGTTAAAAACACAGTTATAAATTTTTGTTATAGTGTTATATATAGTATATAGTATATACCGTATTTTCAGGACCATAAGGCGCTCTGTATCAAAAGGCGCAGTCTCAGTTATGGTGCTATTTCTGTATTTAAAACATACATAAGGCGCACCGTATTATTAGGCGCATGCTGAAACATACAGTAAAAAATGACAACGGAAGTAAAACAGTGAGTTTCGACACATTTATTGAACAAAATATTCATTCTTCCGCCACAAAACCATCAAAGTTTTCATCTTCTGTATCTGAATTAAACAGCTATTTCAATGTCCAACATCCCGAATTCCTCTTCTTAATCATCTGAATCGGACTCAACGACCGGTTGTGGTTCAGCCTTGATTTTGTGAAAGCTCTTCCAATACATGAAGACGGTATCATAGCCCATGCGTCTACAATCCACCCGCATATGGTGGCATAACCTGCCCGCCGCTGCCTCATAGTCTTTGTGAAGGAGTGTTCGCCTTCCGTCATCCAGCGCTCTGTCCGTTTCCGTGGGAGCCGAGAACCACGGTGACCGGCGACTTCTCGTGCCCCGTTGTGCGTATCGCCACCGTGCTGGTCCCTTTTTCTCCACTTTGTGGGTCAAAGGGATGTTAAAAGTCAGAGGGATCTCATCCATGTTGGTGATGTGGCTGGGCACGGTTATCTTGTTGTGGCAGATGGCCACCCTCTCCTGGTTAGGGTTAGGGTTAGGAAGATGGCCGCCTCTCCTGGTTAGGGTTAGGGAAGATGGCCACCCTCTCCTGGTTAGGATTAGGGAAGATGGCCACCCTCTCCTGGTTAGGGTTAGGGTTAGGAAAGATGGCCGCCCTCTCCTGGTTAGGGTTAGGGAAGATGGCCACCCTCTCCTGGTTAGGATTAGGGAAGATGGCCACCCTCTCCTGGTTAGGGTTAGGTTTAGGGAAGATGGCCACCCTCTCCTGGTTAGGGTTAGGGAAGATGGCTGCCCTCTCCTGGTTAGGGTTAGGGAAGATGGCCGCCCTGTCCTGGTTAGGGTTAGGGTTAGGGAAGATGGCCACCCTCTCCTGGTTAGGGTTAGGGTTAGGGAGATGGCCACCCTCTCCTGGTTAGGGTTAGGGAAGATGGCCGCCCTCTCCTGGTTAGGGTTAGGGAAGATGGCTGCCCTCTCCTGGTTAGGGTTAGGGAAGATGGCCACCCTCTCCTGGTTAGGGTTAGGGAAGATGGCCGCCCTCTCCTGGTTAGGGTTAGGGTTAGGGAAGATGGCCACCCTCTCCTGCTTAGGGTTAGGGTTAGGAAGATGGCCACCCTCTCTGGTTAGGGTTAGGAAGATGGCCGCCTCTCCTGGTTAGGGTTAGGGTTAGGGTTAGGGACGATGGCCACCCTCTCCTGGTTAGGGATAGGGTTAGGGACGATGGCCACCCTCTCCTGGTTAGGGTTAGGGAAGATGGCCACCCTCTCCTGGTAATCCGCGGGCAGCCGCTGCCCAACAGTTGTCCTTGCGCGTATGGAGAGGTGCCGCCTCCTCATGAAGCGAAAACACTAAGATTGCTCGATTGCCATTTTTCAGCCGCATATTCGATGGCCTGCAGTTTAAAAGAAGCCTCATTCATACGCGTCTCGCTTGACCGGCGCCATTTTAGGGGATCCTTACGCGGAGGTGTGCCGCTAATCGATTGGCGGAGCGTTTACCGTAGTGCACCCACCAAAGGCGCACAGCAGATTTTGGAACTCAGTCCACACACAAGGCGCACCATATTATAAGGCGCACCATCGAGAATTTTTGAGAAAATCTGTGTTTAAGGTGCGCCTTATAGTCGTGAAAATACGGTAGTATATAGTATATACTGTAGAACTACTTGCTTCATCGGCCGGGAAGGAGGCGCCACTGAACCAGCATACAGGCCTGAAATCTCACCTTTGGACAGTGCTGTTATCATTCATGGAGGATTTAATCACTGCTAATCTCTGTAGAAACACGTCAAGAATCACTTCAAGAACTTTCCTACTAGAAGTACTGACCAGCAAGCAGTCCTGTTAAAACCCACAGACACCAGTCAGAACCATTCACATCTAGACTGACAGGACACTATAAAACCTGCAACGCTGCCTTGAGGTCACAGACAGACATCTTCAGAGACGAGTACTGTTCAGCTGCTTTACATCCCACTACGTCCCTTCCAGAACCAGATTTGTCTTCCCAAACTAAAGATCCTGTCTGTTGCTAAGGTACTCACGATCCTTTAAGTTGGGGGACAGTGTGGAATACAAACGTGCCCGATATGAGCTACTTACATCCATCAAGGCTGCTAAGAGTATCCCAAAGACTTGAAAACATCTACCTGAAGCTGATCCAGGTCTCATGTTCAGGAAAACATCTTTTTGATTGATGGCAGCCCCCCCCCCCCCCCCCCCCCCCCCCCCCCCGTGTGGCCTGTGCATAAAAGCAGAGGGGGGACAAATTCCTCAGTGTCATCTAGTAAAAATTACCGCCCTGGTAAAAAGGCCCAGGAGTGGATTTACTTCACCAGGCTGCACAGGAAGTCCAAGCTAAGCTGCCCCCGACTCATGTTGGCCTAAGGAAGACTGGTAGAGAGCGCCCTCGCCACTGGCACCATGGTCCAAACCCCACCCAGCCAGAGGAGAGAGTCTTCTGAGGGCAGAGAGGCTGATCTTAACTTCCATGGACCACTTGCTTTACACTTTAAAATGTAAAAAATAGAGCCCCCTCCACACATCTGCAAGGCCTCCCCTGATTTAGGCACCAATATTTCTTGTTTGTTTCAGACAAAACTGTTTGTGAGCTGTAAAGAACATGTTCTGATATCTATCTTGTGTATTTTCTCCCATGTGTAAAGCACATAAAAACCAACAAATCAGTCAAGAATGGGTTGCTGCTGTTTGTTCATACTCAATTTTATATAAATATGCACGTTGCATTTCTACATTGTTATCAACTTGTATTGTCTGATTGTGGTTTATATAATCTTTCTGGGCTCTCCAACATCCCCTATGTCCTCCCACAGTCCAAAAACATCATTATGGGATGACTGGAGACTCTAAATTGCTCCTGGTGTGTGTGAATGCGAGTGTGTATCTTGTGACTTATTAGATCATTTTACTGTGCAAATAATGTGTAATCACATAAAAAAAAACATCACAATTAAAAACATTTCTGCATCTAAAAGTTCAAACCAATAAGACTGAATAAATGCCATGTTATCATGGCAGCCAACGTGTTTCACCTGTGTCACCAGGGAACAGACGATGATCATATAGGACACGAAGAGGGGCAGAGACAGTGTTGGAGGGCTGGGACACAGAGCAGAGCTCAGCTCAGCAGCTCGACACAGGTCTGACCTCCTCCAGACTCTTCAGAATGGAGCTGTTCAACGCTGCCCCTGGGAAGAACGTCTCCTTCGTGCATCCTCCCTACTTCATTATCAGCGGGTTGAAAGGCATCCCCCACATCAAGTTTTATTATATCTTCCTCTTCTTTGTGTATATTGTTTCTGTGCTGGGGAATTCGGTTGTCATGGCTGTGATATGTCTGGATCACAACCTGAGGACACCGAAATATGTGGCTGTTTTTAATCTGGCTTTCGTGGACCTGTTTGGGAACTCGGCTCTCGTTCCAAAGCTCCTCGACATTTTCCTGTTTGACCACCGACATATTCCCTACAACGACTGCCTGACCTTCCTCTTCTTCTGCTACACGTGTTTGTCGATGCAGGCCCTCAACCTGGTGGCCCTCGCCTACGACCGGTTGGTGGCCATCATCTTCCCGCTGCACTACCAAGTGAGGGTGACCCACAGAATCATGATGTCGCTGATAGCCTCTTTCTGGGCCTTCATCATCGTCGCTGTGCTCATTGCTGTCGGCCTCATCACCAGACTTTCCTTCTGTAAGTCAGTGGTCATTCACAGCTATTTCTGTGACCACGGGCAGATATACCGCCTAGCCTGCAACGACCATTTCCCCAGTTACGTTGTGAGCTGTCTGTACCCTGTATTTATCTTTTGGCTGCCTCTCTTGTTCATCTTGTTAAGTTACTTGTACATCAGCTGCACTCTGGCCAAAGTGGCCACTGTTCAGCAGGGACTCAAAGCCTTTAGAACCTGCACAGGTCATCTGCTACTTGTGGCCATCTACTTCATCCCTCTGCTGATCACATTCACACTGATGGAGAACATTCACCCCAATGCCAGGATCATCAATTTGTCTCTGACCTCTGTCTTTCCTCCCATGTTGAATCCCATCATTTATGTACTGCAGACACGAGAAATCAAAGACTCCTTGAAAAGGTTGTTGAAACTTGGTCGTAAATCTAAAACAACACCGAGAAAACTCCCAAATCTCCCACAAACTGCAGCTTGCAAATGTTGAAAAGCAACTGTTTGATTTTGATATGTGAAACAGTGACGTTAAAAGCTGCACATGAATTAATTGGATTAAAACTGGAAATATTATTCTGATAGGAATAGTCCTTCCGTAAGCTGAGAAAATAAAATCCAATTGTTTTTTGTTGTTGTAAAATGGTGCAAAAATGATTTGGAGTGTTTTTCTAATTAATACAAACAGAAGTAAAAACACTCGGGGTGTTTTTACATAGAAGCAAATGTGCAATGCTGCTCAACCTGTGTTTTTCTGTGGTTTACATTGTGGAAATTACTGAAAAGATCAGGACTTTAAATTGTTTTTCTGAGAAAGAGACTAATGAAAATAAAAAACTCTTGTATAGTTGAGATCACTGGATCATTATAAATAAATCTGTTTGTTCATATATGTTGGAGTAAACAGCCTACATTTAAAATCTATTCATTTCGTGTTATCTGGCCTATATCATAATTAAAATGTTCCCAAACAGAGAAGGTGAGTGTTTTGAGGGAAGCTATGAAGGTTCCACGGCCGATTATCTGGGAGTGACGGCTGGATGGAGCAAATTTGTGCCCAAAAGGTTCCAAACTGGAATACTTAATCCTCCCCTGAGGCTCTCGTGGAGCATCTCAGCAGTTTGACAAAAAGCTTCTGGGTCCCACTTTCTAAAACTGCAGAATAGCAATGGCACTAAATGTGTCACAACAATGATCAACACCTACTGAATGATATCTAAAATACGACTTGTAGTGGCTGAAATAGAAATATTTGGAGGTCTATTTGGGAATTATGTGAAACTGTGACACCTTGTGGACAGTACAGATACTGCAGGACAGACGTTTGACGTTACGTGGTCGATGCCCGTTCAATTCACTTTAAGCTGCATTATTTGTTTTTATACAACTACTAATTTTCAGTGAATAGAAATTGATTTATGGTTTGGATTAACATGAAGTGAATATCTGATTTTGAGGGTGTATTATCATTTTTATATTAAAATGAAAAGAATTAGATATCGATGTGATCTACAGGACAGACAAAAACTGAGGAAAAGTTAAAAAATGTTCCAAAATATTGAGGACAGCATTTGGTGTGTCATTGTCCAAGTTTCATTATATATTAAAAACGCACCATCATTAAATTAGAAACTTGTGTCAACAAACAAACTCCGAACTGTGAGTTTCTTGACGGAGCCTGAACGCAACACGTCTCGAACACGTGATCAAACGCGCGGCGACGTTTCGCGGAAACATTTGCTTTGTTTACAAAACAACTGCAGGAAAACCAACATCCGTCGGGAAAATCTCCCTGGCAACAGCAGCTTCGACGTCAGCATCAACAACTGAAATTAACGGGGATTTCTTCTCCTGCTCGATGGAAATCTGCCGCCCCCCAAAACAGTTTAATGAACTGTTGACTCCGTTGATGCTCAGTTATGGTGAGTTCGCGACTAAACGCGGAATAGAACCAGACATGGATCTTCATTTTTTGTCTACTGAGTTTTCTTTGTGACGCCGTAACCTTGGTGATGGTCAGTCGCCCTGTTTCACGTGTCCTGACAATGAGGGTTTTGTGTTTGTGTTATTCTGTGTCTCCTTTAATCAGATGGATTTTAGTACGAATACCCAGTATGATGACAGCAGCAAAGAAAATGTCCCGCCTGGGCCGGAGGCTGCAGGGGTGCAGAGGAGCAGACGGCGCCCGGTGCTGGGCCTGCTGTCTGAGAACGAGCAGCGCGCTCGCTCCCTCGGCCGTGTGAGTCCAGCTGCTGCTCTTCGGTCACGTTCTCCTCAGCAGCTTCTCAGCTTTTCTCTCCGTCTCTGCAGGCGACCCAGTTTCCCAAACAGAGCTCGGCCTCGGACAGATCCCACCTCAAACCACGCAGCGGACCCTCCAGCTCCAGCTTTGAGGTGTGTGTGGAGGAGTCCCGTGAAGTGGTCCTCACAGCGTCCGGGCAGCCCCTGGACTCGGCTGATCCGGGTGGGGAATTCTCTACTCTGGAAAACGAGGAGGTGAGAGTCCTGCTGGACCTGATTTCCGGTGAGTTTGGCGCGGGCATCATCCAGGCCAGACCGGTCCCGCGTGCTCCAGCTGTGCTCTGCTCTCGCAGGTTCCTGCCCCGACGCTTCGACGCTGTCTGATGAATCCTTGACATCTGACGATGTGCTGTGTGTCTTCGAGTACGCGGAGGACATTCATCAGCACATGAGAGAGAGTGAAGTATGGAATCTCCGGCCGGAGCGCCCTCCGCTCCGCCCTGACTGAGCCGCTACGCTGTCTAACCACAGGTGAGCTTCAGGCCCCGGCCAGGCTTCTTGGAGAACCATCCCGAGATCACCGGTGACATGCGGGCCACCCTCGTCAACTGGATGGTGGAAGTTGTTCGGGAATACAAGCTCCGCTCCGAAACGTTGCACCTCTCCGTCAACTACGTGGACCGCTTCCTGTCCCAGACGACCAGCGTGAGGCGGGACAGGCTGCAGCTGGTGGGCACGTCGGCGCTGATGATCGCCGCGTAAGTGCACGCCCACGCAGGTTTGACACGGCCGTCGTAAATGTCCCAACTGGAGATGCTCCCTGTAGGAAGTACGAGGAGGTGGACCCCCCGGACCTGGACGAGTTCGTGTACACCACCGACAGCAGCTACAGCAGGAGGCAGCTGAGCCGCATGGAGCATTTCATCCTGAACGCGCTGAGGTTCCGAATGGCAGCGCCCACCATCAACCAGTTCCTCTCCCTTTTCATGGCCATCCAGTCTGTGTGCCCCCTCACACAGAACCTCGCCATGGTGAGCAGCACTCAGTAACTCTGGGCTTATGGCCTGACGGATTTGGACCCTTTCTGTCTGGTTCTAGTACCTCGGCGAGTTGAGCCTGCTGGACCTGGATGTGACGCTGCGCTATCCCCCGTCCCTGCTGGCGGCCGCCGCCTACAGCCTGGCGTCCTACACCCTCAGCAGACTCCTCTGGGTGCGTCTGTGTTCCTGCTCCGTCGGTGCCGGTACCATCAGTCTGTTCCACTGTGTGTGTTGGTTCTGATCTTTTCCAGCCGGAGATCTTACGCACCTTTGTGGGCTATTCCATGGCTGACATCTCCCCCTGCATCACTGACCTCCACCAGCTTTACATCAGAGCTGAAGATCACCCCCATCAGGCCATCAGGGAGAAGTACAGGAGCTCGCGGTGAGCCTGCCTCCGCCCCCCCAGCGGGTCACCAGGAGGCCACGTTCCCGAGGGGGTCTCTCATGGCCTCCATCTCTGGGCCTCCTGTCTTCATCACGCTTTTGCTGTGTGTTTGCAGATACTCTCAGGTTTCATCCATCACGCCACCGTCCGCTCCTTTCACTCCAAACTCTGCTGCTCCTGCTGGAACAGCATCAGCATCATAACGTCAACATGTTCTCTTCTCTGAGAAACACTTCACAACGACTTCAGAGTGAAACTTTTTTACAACGATTGTGCTGTTTCCCCATTACGCTGCCATCAAACGACAAAATAAAGCCATGAACCATCAATCTTAAAGCATAATTGTGAATTTTCAGGAGGAGGGGAGGAGAGGAGAGGAGAGGGGAGGAGAGGAAGGCAGGAGGGAGGATGAGCGAGAGGAGAGGATGGGGGGAGGGGACGGGAGGAGAAGAGGGGAGGATGGAGGAGGGAGGACGAGGAGAGGCAAGGATGAGAGGAGAGGCGAGGGGGGGAGGAGGAGGAGGGGGGAGGAGAGAGAGGACCGGGGGAGGAGAGGAGAGGAGAGGAGAGGAGAGGACGAGGAGGGGGGGAGGAGAGGGGGAGAGCGAGAGGAGGAGAGGAGAGCGAGGGGAGAGGATGAGGACGGGGGGAGGAGGAGGAGGGGGGAGGACAGGAGAGGAGGACGAGAGAGGAGAGGAAGAGGAGGGGGGAGGAGGAGAGGGGGGAGGAGAGGAGGGGAGAGAGGAGAGGACCGGAGGACGAGGGAGGAGGCGAGGAGAGGGACGGGGGCGGAGGAGAGGATAGGGGAGGAGAGAAGGGGGGAGAGAGGAGAGGAGAGGGGAGGAGGGGAGGGAGGAGAGGAGGAGGGGAGGAGAGGAGAGGAGAGGGAGGAGAGGAGAGAGAGAGGACGGAGGAGAGGAGAGGAGGGGGGGAGGCATGGAGAGGGGGAGGCAGAGGAAGGAGAGGAAGAGGAGAGGAGAGGAGGGGAGGAGGAGAGAGGGGGGGAGGAGAGGAGGAGGAGAGGAGAGGAGAGGAGGAGGGGAGGAGAGGAGGAGGGGGGAGGAGAGGAGGGGGGAGGAGAGGAGAGGGGAGGAGAGGAGAGGACGAGGGGAAGGAAGGTGGGGAGGAGAGGAGGAGGGGAGGAGAGGAGAGGAGAGGAATGAGGGGAGGAGAGGAGAGGAGAGGGAGGAGGGGGGAGGAGAGGAGAGGAGAGGAGGGAGGAGAGGAGAGGGGAGGGAGGAGAGAGGAGGGGAGAGGAGAGGAGGAGGGGAGGAGAGGAGAGGGGAGGAGAGGGGAGGGGGGAGAGAGGAGGGGGGAGGAGAGGGGAGGAGAGAGGAGGGGAGAGGAGAGGGGAGGAGGGGGGAGGAGAGGAGGGGAGGAGAGGAGAGGAGAGGAGAGAGGGAGGAGAGGAGAGGAGGGGGAGGAGGGGGGGGAGGGGGGAGGAGAGGAGAGGAGGAGAGGAGGGAGGAGAGGGGAGGAGGGGAGAGAGAGGAGGGGAGGAGGAGGGGGAGAGGAGAGGAGGAGGGGAGGAGAGGAGGAGGAGAGGAGGAGGGGAGGAGAGGGGAGGGGAGAGAGAGGAGGGGGGAGGAGAGGGGAGGAGAGAGGAGGGGAGAGGAGAGGGGGAGGAGGGGGAGAGGAGGAGAGAGGAGGAGAGGAGAGGAGGGGGGGAAGAGAGGAGGGGGAGAGGAGAAGAGAGGAGGGGAGGAGAAGAGAGGAGGGAGGAGGAGGGGAGGAGGGGAGGGGAGGAGAAGGAGAAGAGAGGAGGGGAGGGAGAGGAGAGGAGAGAGAGGAGGGGAGAGAGGAGAGGAGAGGAGGGGGGAGGAGAGGAGGGGGCAGGTAGAGCAGAGAATAGGTAAAACACAGAGATACATTATATAAATTAAAATAAGCTGCTGGTAGAGGGGTTGGGTGGGTCAGCGGGGTCAGAGGTCAGGAGGTGAGCATACAGCGGTGATGGTGGTGATACCTGTAGATGGATGACAGAAGGGGAGGGGGGGGGCAGAAATTAAAAATGCCATCACTGATAAGGACAACTGTTGAAACACAAACAGGAAATGTCTTTATTTCTAAACGCTTTCTTTAAAATACGAGTTGGAATTTATTTTGAAAACCTGACCGGAAGCAGTGTCGCCATCGCTGTGAGTTAGCGACGCGCCTGGCGTTGCTATGGCGACGCCTAATTAGGCCAAACTGAAAGTGAAGCTGCCGCAGTTTCACACGCACGGAAGCAAAGAAGCTTCGGAACTGATTGAACGGCGCCGACTTCAGCTGCTGGTTCCCTGGAGTCGAGAGTTAGTCGCAGTAAGTACGTTTATAACTTATATTGACTATTCACGAGCGAAATAAGATGAGATTTTCCCGACTTGTGAACGTCCTGTTTTCACGCGCAGCTCCAAAGCAGCACCTGCCCGTCAGGTAAAACCTGCTATGTGTTCCAGTTTGGCCCATTAACCTGCCGAGAACTGACTTTAAAGTCTTCAGTCGTTAATCTTTTAGGTTTTCAGTGACTTATATTAGTCAGATTCTGAGTGACCGTAAAACCCAGCAGACTGTAGTAAATTAGTCTTAGATTAGATTAGACCAGGACATTAGAGTAAGAGATATTGACGACTTTCCAATTTGCAGCAACAAAAGGAGACGTTCAGATGTTCTTTTCCTCGCAGTCTTGAACCCAAACTCTGGCATGTGTGACCCTGCCGAGCTGCTGCTGCTCCGGGACCAGTACCAACGGGCCCACCGGTCTCTGAGCCGCGGCCTGGCTGCTGAAGATGCTGGGGACCGAGCAAAGGCGCTGGAGGCTTACAGGAAAGGTCAGCAGCACCTCATCCAAGGACTGGAGGTCCCCGTTAATGGGGACCGGCAGAGGGGGGCAGCATGGGACACAGCCAGGACGCTCCAGCAGAGGATGAAGGACACCCTCCCCCCCCTAAACACCCACCTCAGTGGCCTGGAGACGTCCGACGTGACGAGGAGCCGAGGGGACCTGTTGAAGACCCTCCCTCCTCTGCTGCCTCCCCAAAGCTCCCTCCACCATCTCTACCCCACCATCCCTGCTGCTGCTGCCGCCCACAACAATTCCCTGTCCCCCAAACTGCCCCCTCCAGGCCCCCCACCCCGGCTGCACCACAGTTGCCCCCAGTCCCCGCAGCAGCCGCAGACATGGCCGACCCAGGAGACCAGCCTCCAGCTTACACGCCACAGCCGACATCAGGGCACCTCAGCCTGGCTCTTCAGGAGCCCGGGTCAGGAAGGGAGACGGGACCAGCTGCAGGAGACGGGCGAGTGCTGCTCCACGTTCCCTCTGGTGTGCAGGTGTTTTTTGTGGCACCTAGCGGGCAGGTCAGCTCCCTGTCGTGCCCTGGTTACCTTCGAATCATCACATTTGAGAACCCAGACAAGGGATCCACAGCCGGGAGGCCCTGGACATTTTTACAGGTAAGCACTAATTCCTGGTGAGGGTGTTAACAGGTGTGTGTCGGTTAGCAGAGGTGGACGATACACGCCGTCAGTATGGTCACACGCCACGTTCTCTCCTCTGGCACCGCTCATAAAGTCTGATTCCATGTGTTGAAAATGGTCGGGGTTACATTATTGGAAGTGTGGTATGAACAGCAAAGTGCTGTGGCGCCGCTCCAGCGGCCCATTGTGCTGCGGGGGGGGCGACCCCGACGCGCCGCCCTCGCCATTGTGAGGTCCTGACAAAGGTCCTGAGATCAGATGAGCCCGCACTTCCTTTGTGGTCTGCGCCCGCTGGTGCAGGGCATGATGCCGACCTAAAGGTGTCGATGGTGTTAAACCCCAACAAGGTGCGTTTTTAGATGGGAATCGCTCGTTTCCGGGGGGGCTGTGAGCGCGGGGAGAATTCCAGCCAGGAGGGGGCGCAGCTGTAATTCCGGGGGAATGAGTCACATCACAGGGATGACGCCTTAATTCCCTCCTGACTTTGCCTCTCCTCCCAGGTGTGTGACTGGCTCTACACGCTGACGCCGGGCACTCCCGTGCTGCTGGCCAACTCCGGCATCTACATGTTCCCCGACACCTTGGCTAAAACACCAGGGTCCTTCGTTGGAATTGTGCTGTCCGCTGAACTGCCTGCTGCTGACCGAGAGACGTTTAATGACCTGCTGGCACAACAAGTTGACCTCAGGTTTCAGGTCTGGCTGTGCTGTCTGGTGCTTTGAGCTGTTAGTAAAGTAAAATGCAAAGATTTTTTATAGTCTGTCTCCTCTCTCAACACTAGCAGGAGCAAAACACTCATGAATAATAAAAGAATTCTGTTTAGCTTAGTCAGGACTTTCAGATACATGTGTGAGGTGTGTGGGTGTATCGAGACACGTCATCGGCTCTCTCTCTTTTTAAAACTGTCAATGAATGAATTTCCTTGTAGGGTCCAGAGGGGGCTGGATCAGATGTCATCAACTTGAGTGAGAAAATCCCTCTTGGTCCCCTAGAAGAGCAAACAGAACCACCAGTAACAGGTGAAAAGGAGAAAGTTCCTCTTCCGGGATGGAGTGAGAAGATGGCACAAGGCATCTTGTCAGGTCAGTTCTGTCACAGCGGAAAGGTGATGTTGACAGTGTGTGTGTGTGTGTGTGTGTGTGTGTGTGTGTGTGTGTGTGTGCACGCGCGCCTTTTTATTTTTGTTTTGTTTTATTTGCTCATATTTTAAATGGCCGCTAGATGGCGGTGTTTGTAATTCAGTGGTTGTCGACACTGAATTGCCACTTTACAGTTATTATGTATCAGATTTTCTGTGTAGGGGCCACAAAGTTGAGTGAGGGGGTAGTTAAAGGAGCGGAGGCCACTGGCAGGGCAATTCAGAAGGGAGGAGCCAAGATCCGGGACCGCATCACTCCTGAGGAAACGCCATCAGACGTCAGTCCGCACGTCACCAGAGGCTTGACTGTGGCTAAAAAGGCCACTGGGGGGGCTGTGCGTGTTAGCCAGTTCTTAGGTAAGAACGTGCAGATTCAAGACAAGAACGACAACCTTCCCAGTCGGGCTTATGGTCATTGTACAACCGCAGTGAATGGAGTGGCCACGGTGGCCGGACACGTGGCAGAGAAGGTGGCGCCTCATGTGAAGAAACATGGCAGCAAACTGGTGCCGGAGTCCCTGAAGAAGGGCAAAGAGGGCCAGGCCTCCAACCTGGATGGAGCCAAATTAGTGGCAGCCAGCAGCTTACAGGGTATAAAATGGGTGTCCAATTAAAACTGCTCTTTTCTCTGCTCTCTGTCAACATTCTCGACACTAATGCGCTGATGCTAATGTAGCTTTGGTGGATGTTCAGAATATTAATATATTTCATATATGCTCAATTATGGTACTTTTAAATAAACAGCCCCAAACAACAACCTTTTCTTCATTTGAATCCACAATAGGGTTCTCCGCGGTTTGGGCTAGTTTGGAGAATGGAGCAAAGCTTATTGGGAAAAGTGTGTCTTCAGAGACTGTGATGACTGTCAAATACAAGTAAGTTGTAAAAGTCTGGCCTCTTTATTTAAATTGCCATCTTATTCTATGTGCCCCTCTTGGGTAAGACGTCTAAAACTAACCTGCGGTGCTTTCTTTTCGGTGTATCTGGAAAACTCATCTGTATTTACATTTCTTTCTTTTCAGATTTAGGGGATTAGAGAATTTATTAAACATGTCCAGGAACATAAGAGCACATGGTGGAGTTAAGGCCAAATCACGGGGGGCACTTAACGACTAACCCTTCTGACCTGCTGCTGGCTTTTATAGTAACCCCCAAGTAACCCCCAGCTAACGTGACAGGGGGCAAATCGTGCCTGGGTCCTCTTTTGACTTGGGGTAGTTGCATCTTTTGTGGTGTGTTTGTGTCTTTCTGGGTTTGTGTTCATTCCCACCTGAACTCCTTTCCTTAGCTTGTCACTAATAAACTGATACAACTGAAATAAGACATTTGTGGGGGCTGTTTTTTTATTTATTATGGAGATGTGAATGAGAAAACAAGCTTCATTGCACAGAAAAGTTTAACTGCGCACACCTTCATTTCTTTTCTTTCACCACATCTACCTGACCACTGTGTGTGGTGAAGGTATGGCGATGATGCCAGCCAGGCTACCGACACCGCTCTGAGGTCAGTGGTCAATGTCGGGATCACTGCATACAACATTGACAATCTGGGCATTAAAGCCCTGTTGAAGACGACAGGCAAGCAGACCGCCAAAGCCATGGTCCAACGCCCAGAAGGCCAAGAAGAGAAGGAAAGACCAGAACCAGAACCAGAACCAGAAGGACTGAATGAAGCGCAGAAAAAAGATGGGAACAAATAGAAATCTGTGCTTGAGACTCTTTTCTTTCAGTGAAAATGTACAACTTTTTCTGTTTTTCCATTTTTATTTCCCCATATTTTAAATTAGGAGAATATAACGTTGCAATTATAATGTTAGTGTTTTACCAGGTGTTGTTTACAACGTATTCTTGTGGTTCTTCCGTGTAATTTGCTCTGGTGGTATATTGAAATCTTAACTAATGACGAATATTAAAGGAAGCACTTTGAACTCTCGCGATGATACCAGCGGTCTCCATGGAAACCGCCACAAACAAACGTTGTCGTCCTTTTATTTTTGTCCGTGCGAAAGATGAGCGACGATCTTAATGGAGGTTTGTTACATCTGCAGGCGGAACTTGAACAAGAGCGAGAGCTGAGGTGAGTCCGACATGTTAAAGTCCCGTTAATGTAAAATGTTACAGTCCCGTTAATGTAAATTATTTAAAGTCTCGTTAATGTCAAATGTTTCCAGTCCCGTTAATGTCAAATGTTACAGTCCCGTTAATGTGAAATGTTAAAGTCCCGTTAATGTAAAATGTTTCCAGTCCCGTTAATGTGAAATGTTAAAGTCCCGTTAATGTAAATTATTTAAAGTCTCGTTAATGTCAAATGTTCCAGTCCCGTTAATGTGAAATGTTAAAGTCCCGGTAATGTGCAATGTTAAAGTCCCGTTAATGTGAAATGTTAAAGTCCCGGTAATGTGCAATGTTAAAGTCCCGGTAATGTGCAAGGCTTAAACCTCCTCCAGGGAGATGCTCCGAGAGTCCGTGTCCGGTTTGCGAAGCACCATGTGTGAACTTCAAGAAAGACTTTACAGTGTCGATGAGGAAGGTGAAGCAGCCGACCTAAAATATCATTCAACATATTTATTGATGCAGCGTCGTTTGTTAATTTGTATTCATTATCCGAAAGAAATGACGAGAGTTCCATCTAGATATTTTTGATATATTTTCAGGAAATGAGTGGAAGACGAGGTATGAGACACAGCTGGAGCTAAATGGACAGCTGGGCAGGCAGATGTCCCTCATTCAGGAGAGACTGGAGGACCTCCGGGGGGGCCCAGTGGGTGAGTTGGGGCCAGATGTTGGATGCGTTCAAACCTTTGAAGGCAATAAATCGGTTTTCAGACTAACAAAGGCAGCACCTTGGTTATAAGAGATCGCCAGAGATGCGCGGTGAATGAAATATGTCCATGAAACATTCAAGCGTTTGAAATAAATGTGGAACAAACTCTGAATATACTCACATACTCCCACAGATCGATTGTCCTCCATCCGATCTTTTGATGATATGTCAATTGTAAGTACAACCATGTCAATCAAACCTCGACTTTCCTCTTCACGTTACGCTTATGTTGATGATGCGGACTCTGACCAGCAGAGGGAGACAGAGCGTAGCGTCCTAGTTTAATCCACCATCACGGGATCACAACCCACGAGATAGCAGTGCACACTAATTACAAACACAATCTACAATGTGCACGGAAAGGTTGCATGTGTGTGCGTGTGTGTGTGTGTGTGTGTGTGTGTGTGTGTGTGTGTGTGGTGTGTGTGTGTGTGTGTGTGGTGTGTGTGTGTGTGTGTGTGTGTGTGTGTGAAGGATCACGACCTTCGTTCTGGGAGCTGTAACAGTATTGCTAGCGCTAATACCCCTGGCTAAGTCCTGGCTTTATTTCTGCCGAACGGCTGCTGTGTTGTTTTCATGCCTGCTAAGTGAAACATCCCATCATGAGATCAGAAATCGGATCTTTCACAAATTCAGGTCATTAAATGCACTTCAACGGTTTTATATTTGCTAATTAATCAGAATGCTTTCGGACAGGAAGTACTGAGACAGCGTCTGGAGCTCCTGACCGAGGAGAAATCCGGCCTCCAGAACCAGCTGATGGACTATCAACTTAGAATGGAGCAGGAAGCAAAGGTTCGGACCTTTCATGTGACTCAAATGCTCTTCGTTAGCAAACGAATGCCCCAAACCCCTGAGGCAGAATTTAGCCCTGCTGGTGCCCCCACACCCGGGCTCAGTCCAGTCACTCGGATCTTTGTTCTTGTTCTGCTTAACGAACAGTAAGTCAGCAGCTGCAGAAGGATTTACTGCAGCAGCTGATCCAGCCAAACACTCTGGACACACTCAGCAACAGAACCCAGTCAGAATTTTGTCTCTGTTTGTGTCGACTTCAGGCTTTTCATAGAACCAACGATGAGAGACGGGCTTACCTGTCAGAACTCGCTAAGGTAAGCTATCGCTATCATTCACGCCAACAAATACGATTATTAGCTGCACAGCAGAACCAGTGAACCCAGCAGAACCAGTGAACCCAGCAGAACCAGTGAACCCAGCAGAACCAGGTATATAATAGTGAGTCAAGGACTTCCTCCTGAGAAGAACGCCGTGGCGGTTCTGGTCCTTCCTGCCTCAACATTTAGAGGGTTAGGGTTACCTGTAAGCTGACTGACCTTGAGTAAACATGTCCTCTGCTCCAGGTGTCCTCCACTCCTGAGGGCCAGAGGGGGCAGTTCTCCACCCGGCCACAGGTGGCGCCAGCGAGCAGAACAAGGAGGTGTGTGTCAGGATGACGCTGCAGTGGGAGTGTGAAATGTGCTGATGTTTGAACATGTTCCTGCTGCCATGAGATTCTGCTGGAATCACTGTGTTTCCCACCAGAGAGAAGCGAAGCAAAAAGGCCCAGGTTGATCCCAAGAAAGGCGAGAAGAGGGACGATGATGGCGTGAGAAGAGGGACGACGATGGCGTGAGAGGAGGGACGACGATGGCGTGAGAGGAAGGACGATGATGGCGTGAGAGGAGGGGCGATGATGGCGCGAGAAGAGGGACGATGATGGCGCGAGAGGAGGGACGATGATGGCGTGAGAGGAGGGACGATGATGGCGTGAGAAGAGGGACGATGATGGCGTGAGAAGAGGCGCCAGTGTGGAGCCCCAGTGGTGGAGCACCAGTGGTGGAGCCCCAGTAGTGGAGCCCCAGTGGTGGAGCACCAGTGGTGGAGCACCAGTGGTGGAGCCCCAGTGGTGGAGAGCCAGTGGTGGAGCACCAGAGGTGGAGCCCCAGTGGTGGAGCCCCAGTGGTGGAGCCCCAGTGGTGGAGCCCCAGAGGTGGAGCCCCAGTGGTGGAGCCCCAGTGGTGGAGCACCAGTGGTGGAGCCCCAGTGGTGGAGCACCAGAGTGGAGCCCCAGTGGTGGAGCACCAGAGGTGGAGCCCCAGTGGTGGAGCCCCAGCGGTGGAGCGCCAGTGGTGGAGCACCAGTGGTGGAGAGCCAGTGGTGGAGCACCAGTGGTGGAGCCCCAGTGGTGGAGCACCAGTAGTGGAGTGCCAGTGGTGGAGCACCAGTGGTGGAGAGCCAGTGGTGGAGCGCCAGTGGTGGAGCCCCAGTGGTGGAGCGCCAGTGGTGGAGCACCAGTGGTGGAGCACCAGAGGTGGAGCCCCAGAGGTGGAGCACCAGTGGTGGAGCACCAGTAGTGGAGCACCAGTGGTGGAGCCCCAGTGGTGGAGCACCAGAGGTGGAGCCCCAGTGGTGGAGCACCAGTGGTGGAGCCCCAGTGGTGGAGCCCCAGTGGTGGAGCCCCAGTGGTGGAGCACCAGAGGTGGAGCCCCAGTAGTGGAGCCCCAGTAGTGGAGCCCCAGAGTGGAGCCCCAGTGGGGGAGCCCCAGTGGGGGAGCCCCAGTGGTGGAGCCCCAGAGGTGGAGCCCCAGTGGTGGAGCACCAGTGGGGGAGCCCCAGTGGTGGAGCCCCAGAGGTGGAGCCCCAGTGGTGGAGCACCAGTGGTGGAGCCCCAGTGGTGGAGCCCCAGAGGTGGAGCCCCAGAGGTGGAGCCCCAGTGGTGGAGCCCCAGTGGTGGAGCGCCAGTGGTGGAGCCCCAGTGGTGGAGCCCCAGTGGTGGAGCGCCAGAGGTGGAGCCCCAGTGGTGGAGCGCCAGTGGTGGAGCCCCAGTGGTGGAGCCCCAGAGGTGGAGCCCCAGTGGTGGAGCCCCAGTGGTGGAGCGCCAGTGGTGGAGCCCCAGAGGTGGAGCACCAGTGGTGGAGCCCCAGTGGTGGAGCCCCAGTGGTGGAGCCCCAGTAGTGGAGCCCCAGTAGTGGAGCCCCAGAGGTGGAGCCCCAGAGGTGGAGCCCCAGTGGTGGAGCCCCAGAGGTGGAGCCCCAGAGGTGGAGCCCCAGTGGGGGAGCCCCAGTGGTGGAGCCCCAGAGGTGGAGCCCCAGAGGTGGAGCCCCAGAGGTGGAGCCCCAGTGGTGGAGCCCCAGTGGGGGAGCCCCAGTGGTGGAGCCAGAGGTGGAGCCCCAGTGGTGGAGAGCCAGTGGTGGAGCCCCAGTGGTGGAGCCCCAGTGGTGGTCCCTGGAGGCCAGGATGACTGCCTCAGGTGCTCCACCATCAGATAACTCTGGGATAACGGATCTTTCCCACCTTGGGGCCCTGCTCCACGCTCCCATCTGGTCCAGGATTAGGATTCCTGGTCTTCACCCCTGTGGCCTGAGTATGGGAAGGTGTGTTTTTGGAGGGTTGTGGAATCGGGGCACGAGCTGGAAACTGCAGGTTTCAAAGCACTACCCAGGTGCCCTTGGGCAATCACCACTTCCCCAGTGATTCCATTTGGATGTAGCGAGAGTAGTGCTCTAAATCCTGGACTCTTTGTATGTGACCCCCCCAATTCAAATTCATTTTAAGAAAACATTTTCTTGTTTTAAACCTATTTGTACCATAAATAAATAATAAAGCATTAAAAAAGGTGCTTTCATCACTGCTGGGATTGTTTAAAATCTTAATTTATTTAAACCGACGCGGATTAATTCAACACAATTCTGCTCTGTGGTTTAAGCCTCAACCTCTTGAAGGCATCTCATTAAAGCGGATTTATTTTATAATGCTAGTTTACTGAATGATGCTAGTTTACTGAATGATGCTAGTTTACTGAATGATGCTAGTTTACTGTATGATGCTAGTTTACTGAATAATGCTAATTTACTGAATATTACTAGTTTACTGTATATTACTAGTTTACTGTATATTGCTACATGATACTAGTTTACTGTGTATTACTAGTTTACTGTATATTGCTAGTTTACTGTATATTGCTACATGATACTAGTTTACTGTATTACTAGTTTACTGAATATTACTAGTTTACTGTATATTGCTACATGATACTAGTTTACTGTATTACTAGTTTACTGTATATTGCTACATGATACTAGTTTACTGTATATTGCTAGTTTACTGTATATTGCTACATGATACTAGTTACTGTGTATTACTAGTTTACTGTATATTGCTAGTTTACTGTATATTGCTACATGATACTAGTTTACTGTATTACTAGTTTACTGTATATTACTAGTTTTGCTGTGTTGATAATCACATTCATAGATTTTCTATAAACGTCCTCTGCAGCCCACGCGTGGCTGTTGGTGGGGGGTGTCCAGCATCATCCCTCAGCACGTGTGGGAAGCATGGTTTGGCATCCTAATGAGGTGTGTGTGTGTGTGTGTGTGTGTGTGTGTGTGTGTGTGTGAGTGTGTGTGATGGGGGGGGGGGGGCGTTGAATGAAAATCACGACACGAGTGACGTGGAAAAGGAGAGAAAGAGGTGGAGTGGGAAAACAAGAACGGGAGGGGAAGCAGCTGCTACCCAGTTCATTCCCAGTCCAGCCTCAGCTTCTCCTGATGAACACAACACACACACACACACACACACACGCACACACACACACACCACACACACACACGTACACACACACACACACACTTATACGGGTTTTCTGGTGGTGGAGCTCGTTATTCGGACAACAAAGGGACGCGCGGACACAGGAGGTTCGGCAGCTGACTGCAGCCAGGACCGGAACCACTCACCACCTCCCCCCGAGTCCGCTACCAGCCGAACCGAGCCCTCTGTGCTGGGAGCAGGACCCACCGTGGAGGCAGCGTCTCGTGTCACCAACCCTGACCACACTCCACCGGCTGGATCAGCACATCCAAGGTGTCTCCTCTACTCTGCTCGCGCCACTCCCTCTGATGTGCTGAATATTTACAGATGGGGGGGTCTGCTGATATCGATTCGTGACGGCCACTCTCATCCATCCGCGCGCCAGAGCGGCTGCGACGCACGGCGTCTGTGCTCGTGCAGCACGCAGCGCGCTGCTCAGCTTAACCGCACTTAATCTGTCATTAGGGGTTATTTTCAGACGGGACAGCAGCGCGCGACACCGGCTGCCTCCCCCGTGCCCTTGTCGCGCGCGATACCTGCCTCTTTTTTGAGTGCGTCAGAAGTTTCCAGCGCGTGTGGTTTGTGTTCCAGACAGCACAGGCGTCCTCGTGAGCCTCGGCAGGAACTCGGAGATGGAGCATTTCGACGAGCGGGACAAAGGTCAGCGGCACAGCCGCTCCAGCACCAGGATGAACGGGATGCCGAGCCCCACGCACAGCGCGCACTGCAGCCTGTACCGGACCCGCACCCTCAAGACCCTCACCGAGGAGAAGAGAGCCAAGAAGGTCCGCTTCTACCGCAACGGTGACCGCTACTCGAACGGGATCGTGTACGCCATTTCCACGGACCGGTTCCGGACCTTCGACGCGCTGCTGGCCGACCTGACGCGCTCCCTCCCCGATAACGTCAACCTGCCCCAGGGGGTCCGGACCATTTATACCCTGGACGGCACGAAGAAGATCACTGCCATCGACCAGCTGCTGGAAGGTGGGTCCAAAACGCAACTGACCTGTTTAATTCGTAACACCAGCAACATTCCTCGTTTATGGTCTGTCCAACGGTGAAGAGGTGCCCAGAGCTCCAGGGCTCCAGAGCTCCAGAGCTCCAGGGCTCCAGGGCTCCAGAGCTCCAGAGCTCCAGGGCTCCAGAGCTCCAGGGCTCCAGAGCTCCAGGGCTCCAGGGCTCCAGGGCTCCAGAGCTCCAGGGCTCCAGAGCTCCAGGGCTCCAGAGCTCCGGGGCTCCAGGGCTGCATCCAAAGATCAAACCGGAGCAACCGGATCAGACAAACGGGGAATTCCGACTAAAAAAATGGCTGTTCACTGCATTTCTTAGATTAACCTGAGCACGCACTGGTGGGCTGCCGTCACAATTGCCCCGGTGGCGGCTCGGAGCCTCGTTGGCTCTGTTTCTGCCCCTCTGCCTCTCTCTGACTGCTGCCATCCTCCTTCCAGGTGACAGCTACGTGTGCAGCTCCAACGAAGCTTACAAAAAGTTGGACTACACCAAAAACGTGAACCCCAACTGGTCCGTGAACGTCAAGGCCTCGCCCTCGACCTCCCGCGGGCCCCCCTCCCTGGGCAACACCAAGGCCGTGGTCCCAGAGAACCGGGAAATCAAGGACTTCATCCGGCCCAAACTGGTGACGGTGGTGCGGAGCGGCATGAAGCCCCGCAAGGCCGTGAGGGTCCTGCTGAACAAGAAGACGGCCCACTCCTACGAGCAGGTCCTGACCGACATCACCGACGCCATCAAGCTGGACTCCGGCGTGGTGAAGAAGATCTACACGCTGGAGGGGAAACTGGTAAGAGCCCGCGAGGGCGTCCCCGGAAGGTCGGGGTTTATCGGAGGAGGCCTGTCTCCAAGTCCAGGTTGGGGGACGAGGGTCAGACGGGAGCTGCAGCAGGTCCAGCGCCGCTGGGCCGCGGTCCCGGGAGCACCAGTGGAGCCATGCGGCGTCCATCCTCCTGCCTATCAAAGGCTCCAGACCAAACCTTGGTCCCAGACCAAGCCTTGGTCCCAGACCAAACCTTGGTCCCAGAGCAAACCTTGGTCCCAGACCAAACCTTGGTCCCAGACCAAACCTTGGTCCCAGAGCAAACCTTGGTCCCAGACCAAACCTTGGTCCCAGAGCAAACCTGGTCCCAGAGCAAACCTTGGTCCCAGACCAAACCTTGGTCCCAGACCAAACCTTGGTCCAGAGCAAACCTTGGTCCCAGACCAAGCCTTGGTCCCAGACCAAGCCTTGGTCCCAGAGCAAACCTTGGTCCCAGACCAAGCCTTGGTCCCAGACCAAACCTTGGTCCAGAGCAAACCTTGGTCCCAGACAAGCCTTGGTCCCAGACCAACCTTGGTCCCAGAGCAAACCTTGGTCCCAGACCAAGCCTTGGTCCCAGACCAAACCTTGGTCCCAGACAAGCCTTGGTCCCAGACCAAACCTTGGTCCCAGACCAAACCTTGGTCC
>NC_079533.1:6225076-6385076 GCF_003711565.1 Takifugu flavidus
TCCTCACTCCTGTCTGTCTCTTGTTTTGGTCACGCATGTCTGTGCCTGTCTGGGTCTCCGAGGAGATTTTCTCTTCTTTATTTAGCTACAGAATATATTTCTGACAGCGACAAGAGACCCTAATCCCCCAGAGCCCCCAGAGCCCCCAGAGCCTCCAGAGCCTCCAGAGCCCCCAGAGCCCCCAGAGCCCCCAGAGCCTCCAGAGCCCCCAGAGCCTCCAGAGCCTCCAGAGCCCCCAGAGCCTCCAGAGCCTCCAGAGCCCCCAGAGCCCCCAGAGCCCCCAGAGCCTCCAGAGCCCCCAGAGCCTCCAGAGCCTCCAGAGTCCCCAGAGCCCCCAGAGCCTCCAGAGCCTCCAGAGCCTCCAGAGCCCCCAGAGCCCCCAGAGCCTCCAGAGCCCCCGAGCCCCCAGAGCCTCCAGAGCCCCCAGAGCCTCCAGAGCCTCCAGAGCCCCCAGAGCTCCCAGAGCCCCCAGAGCCCCCAGAGCTCCCAGAGCCCCCAGAGCCCCCAGAGCCTCCAGAGCCTCCAGAGCCCCCAGAGCCTCCAGAGCCCCCAGAGCCTCCAGAGCCTCCAGAGCCCCCAGAGCTCCCAGAGCCCCCAGAGCCTCCAGCAGACGGCAGAGCCCGCTGCCGAGGCCCGTTGCCGCGGCCCGTTGCGAGGCCCGTTGCCGAGGCCCGTTGCCGAGGCCCGTTGCCGAGGCTGCTCACCAGCTCCGGTCGGGTTATTGCCACCACCAGTGGTTCAGCGCGACGCTTGTTTCTGTGTTTGATGCCTAAATCGTGACGCTACTCTGATCACAGCTGAAGGGAAAAAGGCAAAATTTCCTCTCAAATGCCGTTGGGAGCTCTTCTGTGGTCACGTGGACTTCTGGCTCTCTTTGTTCACCCTGTGATTATTAATGGCCGCCACGTGGTGGCGCTGTTGACGTAGAATAATTGAGAAACTGAGAGAAACAGACGTTTGATGATTCGACGCTAGATGGCGCAATGAAGACAAGGCAGATGGTGTGTGTGTGTGTGTGTGTGGGGGGGGGTCCATGGGGTGTCATTAATTTAACATTTTTCTAATAATCCTGCACATTTGAAACTAAATGGTTTTAAAATGTTGGTGGTTGGTGTTTTTGATAAAGGTTAGTCAGGTTAGTCAGGTTAGTCAGGTTAGCTCAGGTTAGCTCAGGTTAGCTCAGGTTAGTCAGATTAGTCAGGTTAGCTCATCACAGACACCTGGGGGAGATGGCAGAGTCAGACGCCCCTTTGTTTGTCTCTTCCTGTCTGTTTTAGCTGTTGTGTAACCAGGACACAGACGCATCACAGACGCAGACGCATCACAGATGCATCACAGACACAGACGCATCAGAGACGCATCACAGACACAGACGCATCACAGACGCATCACAGACACAGACGCATCACAGACACAGACGCATCACAGACGCATCACAGACACAGACGCATCACAGACACAGGCGCATCACAGACGCAGACGCATCACAGATGCATCACAGACACAGACGCATCAGAGACGCATCACAGACACAGACGCATCACAGACGCATCACAGACACAGACGCATCACAGACACAGACGCATCACAGACGCATCAGAGACACAGACGCATCACAGACACAGACGCATCACAGATGCATCACAGACACAGACACATCACAGACACAGGCGCATCACAGACACAGACGCATCACAGACGCAGACGCATCACAGACACAGACGCATCACAGACACAGCAGCAGAATAGTTCAGTCTGATTTCCCCTCTGGGGGTCGGTGGTCTGCTCACCGTTGCCATTACCCCCCCCCCCCCCATTTCCCCAGCTTCCTGTCCTCCTGGCGTGAGTATTCCAGGTGAGTATTCCAGGTGAGTATTCCAGGTGAGTATTCCAGGGGAGTATTCCAGGGGAGTATTCCAGGTATTCTAACCCTAGCAGGCCGGTACCACTTGAAGGCGTTGGCGGTGCATTTGTGTGACTGACACAGTTCTCTGGAGCCCATAGTAGATGAAACATGAATGATGGAGCTCTCTGAGAGTGCACGTGCTGCATGTGGCACGCACCAGTCATGCATGTAGCCGGAGGGCAGCATCACCACGGCAACCGTACTTCTTCACACCCTAGAATGTTGCGTGATGCTCTCTGTTTAAAGCCTCCTGAAGGTGACGCAACACTGGCCGCACATGGGAACCTCCAACCTCGTCCCCCCACAACGTTCCCGTTCTGATGTGGAACAGTTTTAGGACGAGGAGCCTCCAAAGGTTCGGGTTAGGGCCACATTCCAGCAAAGCTGCTCCCATCCTGTCGGAATCCTCTTAGACTTCACCATTTTAGGCTTTCGGCTGTGGAAGGATCCCAGAAATGCGGCCAAACTGAAGAATTACAAGCCCAACACCAGATTAGCAGCTGCACTTAATTAAGATTCTGTTCCAAACCAGCACGGCCGAGGCTCCGGTGTTAGCCTCCGCGCTGTCGCGCGCTCCTCGGCGCTGTCGCATGCTCCTCGGCGCTGTCGCGCGCTCCTCGGCTCCTCAGCGCTGTCACATGCTCCTCGGCCTTGAACAGCTCCTGTAATCATCAGCAACTATCAGGGGATATCAGGCAACAAAGCAATATGTTCGAAACCCAGAAGCCTCCTCACACACCTGCTCACACAGATGAGACTGTGGAACAAGATGATCTGCACCAGCCTAACGAGCGTCTGCTAATGGTGCTGCAGCGTTGCAGTGTTGCAGTGTTGCAGTTGCAGTTGCGGTTGCAGTTTTGCAGCTGCAGTTGCAGTGTTGCAGTTGCAGTTGCAGTGTTGCAGTTGCAGTTGCAGTTTTGCAGCTGCAGTTGCAGTGTTGCAGTTGCAGTTGCAGTTTTGCAGCTGCAGTTGCAGTTGCGGTTGCGGTTGCGGTTGCAGTTGCAGTGTTGCAACTGCAGTTGCAGCTGCAGTTGCAGTTGCAGCTGCAGTTGCAGTTGCAGCTGCAGTTGCAGCTGCAGTTGCGGTTGCAGTTGCAGTTGCAGTGCAGTTGCAGTGTTGCAGCTGCAGTTGCGGTTGCAGTTTTGCAGCTGCAGTCGCAGTGTTGCAGCTGCAGTTGCAGTGTTGCAGTTGCAGTTGCAGTTGCAGTGTTGCAGCTGCAGCTGCAGCTGCAGTTTTGCAGTTGCAGTTGCAGTTGCAGTTGCAGGCGGGCGGAGAGCCGCTCGGCCTGAGTGAGCTGGGACATTCATCATCCAGGATCAATGAATAATCTGATTCTACTGTCGCTGCCATTATAAAAGATACATTATTTGCATTATTAATTGCTTTGGATGGGTGTGATAGTTGCCCTATGGGGGGTAGTTGCCCTATGGGGGGTAATTAAAGTTGTCTGAATTAGTCTCACACAGTTGAGCTCAAAGATGAAGCGGGTCACCAAATTCAATAGAAAGTAATGAGCTCTGCATATCTGCCATCACAAACATGATCTCTGACATCAGCCCAGTGGAGCCATCAGGGCGTGAGCACACGCATGTGCTCACGGGCACAAACAAACTCAATAATTAAGATTCTGTATTACGTCTTTAAAGTCTCATTAAAATGTTCTGATTGGGAAACTTTAGCATCTGCCCTCGTGCAACAGGATTTTCATCATTGCTCAGTGTTCTGGGGTCCAGCTCACATCCAGCAGAGCATTATGGGCTGTTCTGGAGGTCCAGCTCACATCCAGCAGAGCATTATGGGCTGTTCTGGGGTCCAGCTCACATCCAGCAGAGCATTATGGGCTGTTCTGAGGTCCAGCTCACATCCAGCAGAGCATTATGGGCTGTTCTGGAGGTCCAGCTCACATCCAGCAGAGCATTATGGGCTGTTCTGGGGTCCAGCTCACATCCAGCAGAGCATTATGGGCTGTTCTGGGGTCCAGCTCACATCCAGCAGAGCATTATGGGCTGTTCTGAGGTCCAGCTCACATCCAGCAGAGCATTATGGGCTGTTCTGGAGGTCCAGCTCACATCCAGCAGAGCATTATGGGCTGTTCTGAGGTCCAGCTCACATCCAGCAGAGCATTATGGGCTGTTCTGGAGGTCCAGCTCACATCCAGCAGAGCATTATGGGCTGTTCTGAGGTCCAGCTCACATCCAGCAGAGCATTATGGGCTGTTCTGGAGGTCCAGCTCACATCCAGCAGAGCATTATGGGCTGTTCTGGGGTCCAGCTCACATCCAGCAGAACATTATGGGCTGTTCTGGGGTCCAGCTCACATCCAGCAGAGCATTATGGGCTGTTCTGGAGGTCCAGCTCACATCCAGCAGAGCATTATGGGCTGTTCTGGAGGTCCAGCTCACATCCAGCAGAGCATTATGGGCTGTTCTGGAGGTCCAGCAGCTCTCTTGAAGCGTCTTTATGGACGGTGGTGACTGGTCTATGGGTCCAGGATGGGTCAACCATTCACGCCTAGCTTCATAAACTAACTACAGCGGTGGTTTGGGAGCAGAAGCAATGCAGATGAATGTGTTGATGAACCACAAAAACACAGTTTGAATCTTCACTTTTGCCAGATTTGCCCTGAAAAGGTGCCCGTTCACCTGTTTTGTCTTCGTTTCCAGGTCTCGTGTCTGCAAGACTTCTTTGGGGATGAGGACGTCTTTGTGGCGTGTGGACCAGAGAAGTTTCGCTACCAAGACGACCTGATGCTGGACGAGAGTGGTGAGGCCCCGCCCACATTCTCCCCTCACAGACCAAATCTGCTCCGTAAGAACACAGAAACTTGTTCCCTCAGAAAGGAGATGGTGTGATTCTCACCAGCCCAGTGGGTGGGTGTGGCCAATGCAGGAACTGGGAGTGGCCAACGCAGGAACTGGGAGAGGCCAATGCAGGAACTGGGTGTGGCCAATGCAGGAACTGGGAGTGGTCAACGCAGGAACTGGGTGTGGCCAACATAGGAACTGGGGGTGGTCAATGCAGGAACTGGGTGTGGTCAACACCGGAATTGGGTGTGGTCACCGCAGGAAGTGGGTGTGGTTAATACAGGAAAAGCCAATACATCCTTAAGATGAGCAAATTTAGTAATTTGTGGAAAGAACTTTGGCCACAGAGGAGAACTTGAGTTTGTTGTTGCACAGCACTCATTTTGTTCTTGTTCCTGTCACCTCGGATCGACCTCAACAACAGTTTTCTGCTGGTCAGTAAATGTTAACACAAAAATTTGCTGCGGTTGGTTAGTGTTACCTGCTGTGGTTGGTTAGTGTTACCTGCAGTGGTTGGTTAGTGTTACCTGCTATGGTTGGTTAGTGTTACTCTGCTGCGGTTGGTTAGTGTTACCTGCTGCGGTTGGTTAGTGTTACCTGCTATGGTTGGTTAGTGTTACCTGCAGTGGTTGGTTAGTGTTACCTGCTATGGTTGGTTAGTGTTACCTGCTGTGCTTGGTTAGTGTTACCTGCTATGGTTGGTTAGTGTTACTCTGCTGCGGTTGGCTAGTGTTACCTGCTGCGGTTGGTTAGTGTTACCTGCTATGGTTGGTTAGTGTTACCTGCAGTGGTTGGTTAGTGTTACCTGCTACGGTTGGTTAGTGTTACTCTGCTGCGGTTAGCTAGTGTTACCTGCTGTGGTTGGTTAGTGTTACCTGCTGTGGTTGGTTAGTGTTACCTGCTGCGGTTGGTTAGTGTTACCTGCTGTGCTTGGTTAGTGTTACCTGCTATGGTTGGTTAGTGTTACGTGCTGCGGTTGGTTAGTGTTACTCTGCTATGGTTGGTTAGTGTTACCGGCTGTGCTTGGTTAGTGTTACCTGCTGCGGTTGGTTAGTGTTACCTGCTGCGGTTGGTTAGTGTTACCTGCTGCGGTTGGTTAGTGTTACCTGCTGTGCTTGGTTAGTGTTACCTGCAGTGGTTGGTTAGTGTTACTTTGCTATGGTTGGTTAGTGTTACCTGCTGCGGTTGGTTAATGTTACTGCTATGGTTGGTTAGTGTTACTCTGCTGCGGTTGGTTAGTGTTACTCTGCTATGGTTGGTTAGTGTTACCTGCTGTGCTTGGTTAGTGTTACCTGCTATGGTTGGTTAGTGTTACCTGCTGCGGTTGGTTAGTGTTACCTGCATGTGTCCATGTTTGCTAATCAGAGTTTGATTTAATCATCGTTAATGCTTCTTCTGATTTATAGTTCTAACCAAATTTCCGCTCCTCCAGGCTCACCAGTGTGTCCTGAGGATTAATCCCAGTTTCAGTGGCTGACCTGTGGGGCTCCTCTCTTCTGGTTCCCCCCTTGGTCCGGTGCATCTAAGCTAGCATGGTGCTCTGTCCTAGCTTCCCCTCCTCCTCTAGCTCCATTTAGCTCCCATCTGTATTCTCGCCCTCTCACAACGTTTCTTCAGCGAAGGAGCGTCTGCTGGCTTCTGTTCAAAGACTTATTCAATTCATTTGTTCGCTCTTTGTCCCTTTAACCGGTAAATGTGATCCATCACACCTGCTTCTATCTGCCTCGTCCTCTTTCTCCTTCATTCCTAGCCTCCTTGATTATTTCCCTGTGGGAACACAGCAGCTGCTTCTGTCTCACACTCCCTGTTCCTAAATGGAAAATGCTTTCTAAGATTTTAGGCTGGCGGGTTTTTTTTCCAGCCATAAAGAAAAAGCCAAGCACGTTGGGTTCTGAAACGATTCTCTGCCCGTCGATGTATCCGTGGATGTTCTTCTCATTATCTGCCCCGTGCAGACACCAACAGCCAGCATCACTTCCATCTGTTCCCTCCGGAGCACATTCAGGCTATTGAAAGTTAAAGATCATGTTGGAACACATCACAACAATGTCTGACCTGTCTAAAAGGCCCTTTCCAATGATAAGAAAGACATTTTACTGTGGTTGCATTGTCTGCTCCTTTTGGCCTTTATATAAATGGTTATGAGGGGAAATGGACCTCTGCTTTTGAAGATACATTTATTTGCTGCTCCCCACTTACAGACCTGCCCCACAAGAAATAAAGAAGTTCTGACAGAAAACTCAATAAGCTGGAGCATCAAATAAAGCAAGACAAACATTCCAAGTCATGGCTGGACTTAGCTATTAGCTTAGCTATAGCGTAGCTATTGATGCAGGAGCTCACATCTCTTCAGACCCGGGAGGACAGAGAACAGGAGTGCAGAGCCTTGGAGGTGGACGGCAGGAAAGGAGGAGAACCAGGAGGCGCCGAGACTCCAGACAGGAAGCAAAGAGTCAGAGATGCAACGCCGCCGCCCCTCACACATCACTACAATTATCACCTCATCCCGGCTCTGGCACGCTGTCACCATTAATCAGCAGATGGAGACGTGCACACGTGCAAGCTCTCCCGCACGCTGATGTGTGTTGGGTTAACGAGCTACGGTATAATGGGACGGGCTTAATGAGGAGGAGAGCCGAAATGTTTGGGGCACTAAAGGGGAGGGTGGGGTTTGGGGGGGGTGTCGCATGGCTCGTTCCATACTGTAGCAGACCCCCCCGCTGCCACTCCTGGACCACCACAGTAAACGAGTTTGGGAAACGAGCCCGCCGAAGGTCAGAACTCATTGTGACGAAGGGACCCGAACGTGACCCAGTCAGGGCTGGTGCTTAATGGGTTGGTGTGGCCCCCCCGGAGGTCAAAATCAATCTAAATATTAACAACAGCCGAACAAAACCGGCGTGTTTCATCAAACGTCCCACAGTCACGGTGACGCTGCGGAGGTCGTTGTGTTGGGAGCGGGCGAACAAGCCTAAACGAGCTTCTCTTCTCCCGTTGGTGCCTGCAGAGTGTCGCCTGGTGAAGTCGTTAAACTACGGGAAGATGTCCGGGCCTCTGAGCCGAGGCTCCCCCAGGACCGTGGTCCAGTTACGGCGCAGCAAGTCCCCGGCCTCCGGTAAGAGTCCAGTCGGTTCATCCTCCTGTCGGTCCTCCGCGTGATGACATCAGTCAGGTCGGTTTGTGCTGTCTGGGGGGTGAAGGGGGGGGGGGTGTCTCCTGTCCTCCTGTGATTGCTCCTTTTCTGGCTCATTGCCTGATCAATGTTGCAGCACATGAAACGGCATCAGCACCATTTCTGCAGCTATTGTTTGTTTGTTTGTTTGTTTGTTTGAGCTGGCTTCTGATTTCAGAATAGAAATTCAAATTAGAGTGATTTCACGGGGGAATGGTGGGACAAAAGGCAAATTGGGTGGTGAGAGATGGAGAAACATGGGGAGCGGGTGTGGAGAGGAGCAAGAGAAGCTGGTGACTCACTGCTGCAGTTCCCCCCAGCTGCTCTTCACCTCAAATACTAATGAACCGCAGGAAGGAGCTCCCGCGGCACCTGCTAACGCAGGAAGGAGCTCTCGCGGCACCTGCTAACGCAGGAAGGAGCTTCCCGGCACCTGCTAACGCAGAAGGAGCTCCCGCGCACCTGCTAACGCAGAAGGAGCTCCCGCGGCACCTGCTAACGCAGGAAGGAGCTCTCGCGGCACCTGCTAACGCAGGAAGGAGCTCCCGCGGCACCTGCTAACGCAGGAAGGAGCTCTCTCGGCACCTGCTAACGCAGGAAGGAGCTTCCCGGCACCTGCTAACGCAGGAAGGAGCTCCTGCGGCACCTGCTAACGCAGGAAGGAGCTCTCGCGGCACCTGCTAACGCAGGAAGGAGCTTCCAGGGCACCTGCTAACGCAGGAAGGAGCTTCCGCGGCACCTGCTAACGCAGGAAGGAGCTCCCGCGGCACCTGCTAACGCAGGAAGGAGCTCTCGCGGCACCTGCTAACGCAGGAAGGAGCTCCCGCGGCACCTGCTAACGCAGGAAGGAGCTTCCGCGGCACCTGCTAACGCAGGAAGGAGCTTCCGCGGCACCTGCTAACGCAGGAAGGAGCTTCCGCGGCACCTGCTAACGCAGGAAGGAGCTCTCGCGGCACCTGCTAACGCAGGAAGGAGCTTCCAGGGCACCTGCTAACGCAGGAAGGAGCTTCCGCGGCACCTGCTAACGCAGGAAGGAGCTCCCGCGGCACCTGCTAACGCAGGAAGGAGCTCTCGCGGCACCTGCTAACGCAGGAAGGAGCTCCCGCGGCACCTGCTAACGCAGGAAGGAGCTCTTGCGGCACCTGCTAACGCAGGAAGGAGCTCCGCGGCACCTGCTAACGCAGGAAGGAGCTTCCACGGCACCTGCTAACGCAGGAAGGAGCTTTTCGCGGCACCTGCTAACGCAGGAAGGAGCTTCCAGGGCACCTGCTAACGCAGGAAGGAGCTCTCGCGGCACCTGCTAACGCAGGAAGGAGCTTCCAGGGCACCTGCTAACGCAGGAAGGAGCTCCCGCGGCACCTGCTAACGCAGGAAGAGCTCTCGCGGCACCTGCTAACGCAGGAAGGAGCTTCCAGGGCACCTGCTAACGCAGGAAGGAGCTCCCGTGGCACCTGCTAACGCAGGAAGGAGCTCTCGCGGCACCTGCTAACGCAGGAAGGAGCTTCCAGGGCACCTGCTAACTGAGGGGTTAACTGGGGTTAACTGAGGGGGTGCTAACTGAGAACCTGCTAACTAACGTCTGCTTGGGAACCTTTAGCAAACTTTCAGCCTTTGTTGAGCCTTTTCGGTTGTTTAGGAACATGAAGGCCTGCTGTTGCATGTTTGATGACACGTGCTGCAGCTCTTCCAGATGGAGACGACGTGCCTTATGTCGGGCTGTGCAGGGAAAGGTGGAGCACAGGTCCAAATGCAAGTGTGGGAGGGAGCGAGGGCAGGGAACGTTCTGGAAGCTGATGGGTTTTCAACTTTGGGGAAAATGTTTTGAGTCACAGCTCATCTCATGCTGCAGTCAAGTGAAGGTGCCTTTTAATGCCTGTATATGAGAGTGAGGGAAAATGAGGCGAGGCCAGGCTGACTGCTCTTTGTTACCATGGCAACATAGCACAATAGGAGCAGCTACAAACACGTTTGCCCATGACAGCCATATATGGTGGCAACTTCCTGTGAAAACGGCGGCAGTGGAGAGCGATGCTCGCCGGAGCCCCGAGTCCGACCCCCCCAGGCTGCTGCGCCTGGCTGCTGTGCATCACGCTGTTCTCGTGCACTGTTCTCGTGCACTGTTCTCGTGCACCGTTCTCGTGCACTGTTCTCGTGCACTAACCCGTCACCAGCATGTAGCCGACAGGAGGAAGCAGAGCAGCTCCGGCTCATTTCCTGTCTGACCTTAACGAACGCTGTTTGTTTTTCTTTGTATTTTCTTCCAGCTTGAGAAAAACCATGTGTTTGTAATTAGGGTTACACCTGTGTAATTAGGGTTACACCTGTGTAATTAGGGTTACACCTGTTACAGGGGCCTGGTTGAGGGTGTTGGGAGTTGGGGGCACCGACACCCCGTATATATTGTTGATTGATTGATTATACAGTTGATTTTCTGCAGGACGTTTTCTAACTAAGGCTGCGTGTTGTTGGCATGGAGTCCCTAACCCCCCCCCCCCCCCCTCCCCCCCCAACAGTCTGGCTGAATAAAACAGTGAAACTGTTCGTTGCATGCCTTAATTAAAACCCCGCTTGGAGCTAATTATCCCTGCAGAATAATACATTTCAATGAAGGAATGAATAATTTAAAAAGTATTGCACAGCATTTCGCTCTTGTATAATCTGTGCTGTGCTCAGAGCTTTTATTTTGAAGGATGCCAGACTTTAACCAGACCCTCCTGTGGCTCAAAATCTGCCTCAAGGTCCGATTTTCATTTCCTTTCAGCCGGCGCAGATGTTAATATCTACATGTAATAATGTGACTCACACACACCACACACACACACACCACACACACACACACACACACACACACACACACACACACACACACACCACCCTGTGTCTGTCTGAGTCTCACTGCTGTATAACGATATAAAGAAAGAATCATTTTGTAATAGATTACTTTGAGCAGCAGCAGTGGTGTCGCTACAGCTGCACCCATGACGACCCAAACATCCAGATCTCTTCTTCTCTTCTTCTCTGGTTTTTGCTATTTTCAGTGTTTGCATGCTTCACATGCCGTGATCTCATCTTACACCCTCCTGAATCATACGTGTGACAGGTAACCAGGTGCACAGCGTATAACTAACCCATAGTTGTGGTCCTGAAGGGCTGACAAGCTTCTGGATGGGCGATGTTCAGTCTACTGGGGCCAGTCGAGAGGTGGACACCATCCATCTGGTTAGGGTTAAGGTTAGGGTTAAGGTTAGGGTAGAGGGTTAGGTTAGAGGGTTAGAGGGTTAGGGTTAAGGTTAGGGTTAGAGGGTTAGGATTAGGGTTAGAGGGTTAGGGTTAGGGTTAGGGTTCGAGGGTTCGGGTTAGGGTTCGGGTTCGGGTTCGGGTTCGTGGTTCGCGGGTTCGGATTAGGGTTAGAGGGTTAGTGGTTAGGGTTAGGGTTCGGGTTCGGTTCGGGTTAGGGTTCGGGTTCGGGTTAGGGTTCGGGTTCGCGGGTTCGGGTTCGGGTTCGCGGGTTCGCGGGTTCGGGTTCGGGTTCGCGGTTCGCGGGTTCCGGGTTCGCGGGTTCGCGGTTCGCGGTTCGCGGGTTCGGGTTCGCGGGTTCGCGGGTTCGGGTTCGGGTTCGGGGTTCGGGTTCGCGGGTTCGGGTTCCCGGTTCGGGTTCGGGTTCGGGTTCGCGGTTCGGGGTTCGCGCGGGTTCGCGCGGGTTTCGGGTTCGCGGGTTCGGGTTCGGGTTCGCGCGGGTTCGCGGGTTCGCGGGTTCGGTTCGCGGGTTCGGGTCGCGGTTCGGGTTCTGGGTTCGGGTTCGGGTTCGCGGGTTCGGGTTCGCGCGGGTTCGCGGGTTCGCGGGTTCGGGTTCGCGGGTTCGGGGGTTCGGGTTCGCGGGTTCGGGTTCTGGTTCGGGTTCGGGTTCGCGGGTTCGGGTTCGCGGGTTCCGGGTTCGGGTTCGCGGGTTCGGGTTCGGGTTCGTGGTTCGGGTTCGGGTTCGGTTCGCGGGTTCGGGTTCGTGGTTCGCGGGTTCGCGGGTTCGGGTTCGCGGGTTCCGGGTTCGCGGGTTCGCGGGTTCGCGGTTCGCGGGTTCGGGTTCGGGTTCGGGTTCGCGGGTTCGGGTTCGGGTTCGGGTTCGCGGGTTCGCGGTTCGCGGGTTCCGGGTTCGCGGTTCGCGGTTCGCGGTTCGCGGGTTCGGGTTCGGGTTCGCGGGTTCGGGTTCGCGGGTTCGGGGTTCGGGTTCGCGGGTTCCGGGGTTCGGGTTCGCGGGTTCGGGTTCGCGGGTTCGCGGTTCGGGTTCGCGGGTTAGGGTTCGGGTTAGCGGGTTCGGGTTCGCCGGTTCGGGTTAGGGTTAGTTGGAGGTCACTAATGACAAGAGAAGAAGACTCACTTGTTCTCACTTTTCATGAGCTCTTTCCATCTGGACAAGAACGGTTGCATCCACAAACATGCTGCCGACAGAAATCTGACATTTTTATGATTGATTTGTTTATTTAACCCAGCGCTCGTGCACGTGCAGGCTGTGACCCTCTCATCCAAAATACTCCCCCTCCTCCCTCCCTCTCCCCTCCCTCTCCCCTCCCTCCCCCTCTCTCCTCCCTCCCTCCCTCTCCCCTCCCTCCTCCCTCCCTCCCCCTCCTCCTGCCTCCCTCCCCCTCCTCCCCCTCTCTCCTCCCTCCCTCTCTCCTCCTCCCTCCCCCTCCTCCTCTCTCTCCTCCTCCCTCCCTCTCTCTCCTCCCTCCCCCTCCTCCCTCCCTCCCTCTCCCCTCCTCCCTCCCCCTCTCTCTCCTCCCTCCCTCCCTCCCCCTCTCCTCCTCTCTACCTCCTTCCCTCCCTCCCCCTCCCTCTCCCCTCCCCCTCCTCCTCTCTCCCTCCTTCCCTCCCTCCCTCTCCTCCCTCCTCCCTCCCTCCCCCTCCTCCTCTCTCCTCCCTCCTTCCCTCCCTCCCCTCTCCCCTCCTCCCTCCCCTCCCCCCTCTCCTCCTCCCTCTCCCCTCCTCCCTCCCGTCTCCCTCTCCCTCTCCCCTCCCTCCCCCTCTCTCTCTCCTCCCTCTCCCCTCCCCCTCTCTCCTCTCCTCCCTCCCCCTCCTCCTCTCTCCTCCCTCCTCCCTCCCTCCCTCCCTCTCCCCTTCCCTCTCCCTCTCCCCTCCCCTCCCTCCTCCCTCCCCTCTCCTCCTCCCTCCCTCTCCCCTCCTCCCTCCCTCTCCCCTCCCTCTCCTCCTCTCCTCCCTCTCCCCTCCCCCTCCTCCTCTCTCCCTCCTTCCCTCCCCTCCTCCCTCTCCCCTCCCTCCCCCTCCTCCCTCCCCCTCCCTCCTCCCTCCCTCCCTCCCCCTCCTCCCTCCCTCTCTCTCCTCCCTCCCCCTCCTCCCTCCCCTCCTCCCTCCCTCTCCTCCTCTCTCCCTCCCCCTCTCTCCTCCCTCCCTCCCCCTCCCTGCCTGTGCGCGTCAGTGCGTGCGCAAGCATCCTCCCTCCGCCTCTCCGCCGCTGCTGCGTCCTTTCATTCACCGGAGCTCTTTACTATCGCGCTCAGACGGTCGGCGCGCGCTCGGCGGTGCGGTTCTCCTGCTCCTTCAGCAGAACATCTTTGGATCGACACTGTGCTTGTAATCATGCTGGAGGTGGAAGGTAGGAACTCGCTGACACGCATTTCAATCGCTTGATGCGCTCGTTGTCAACATGAAACCAGCGACGGGTGTCTTTTGTGTTTACGAGGAAAGGTTGTGTAACCGGCAGCGTGCGCGTCCGTGCGCGTCACGCCGATGCTGAAATTCATCAATGAAGATTTTCGGGCATCATTTCTCGACTCGCCATGAAATGAGAAACACGTGTTGTCACCTCCCCACCTTTATCTCCCTTTTCTAAGGGTTCCGGGAGGGTTTGAACGGGCCAGAGGAGCTCGGCTCGGCTCGGCTTCGCTCTGGTGCTGCATCGAGCGAAGCCTCAATGTTCTTTGACTGTAGAAATACCAAAACCTCCGAAACGGTCGCGATAAGGAGTATGATTAGGATGATACGTGTCCAGAGGCTATTTTTACAGGAGCGCGGTTAAATTCGGTTCTTCATCGGATATTTATGGCTAAATCGGTTCAAACGTCATCTTAGACCTTTTGCCAGTTTGGTGTCTCATTCATGTTGCGTAATATCTTTCAACATCATAAAATCCAACAACAAAAAATATTCTCCCCTTTAAGCGTTTATAATGTGTGTAGTCCTGTTGCCATATAATTCGATTTATTGTTAATGGAATCTGATTAAAATGTGCAGCCGCTGTAGGAGCGCAGCCACACACACTCCTGATGTCGGTGGTGTTTTTCTGCTGCCCGCCAGCGCCGACCTAGGGTTGACTTAAGGTCAGCTGGCGCGTGCGTGACCCGAGACCCGCGCTGGGGACAGACTCCTTTTTTTGCTTCTTCTGCTTGACCACGTGCAGGATTCAGGAAGGGTGATTAATTCAGGGCTCTGGTTTAATGAGGCGGCGCCGCTGGGAGAGAAGCTCCAGCTGAGGTTAGAGGGGGGACATGAGGAAGATGTGGGGACATGAGGAAGATGTGGGGGACATGAGGAAGATGTGGGGACATGAGGAAGATGTGGGGACATGAGGAAGATGTGGGGACATGAGATGGGGAAGATGTGGGGGACGTGAGGAAGATGTGGGGGACGTGAGGAAGATGTGGGGACATGAGGAAGATGTGGGGACATGAGGAAGATGTGGGGGACATGAGGAAGATGTGGGGACATGAGGAAGATGTGGGGGACATGAGGAAGATGTGGGGGACATGAGGAAGATGTGGGGACATGAGGAAGATGTGGGGACATGAGATGGGGAAGATGTGGGGGACGTGAGGAAGATGTGGAGGACATGAGGAAGATGTGGGGACATGAGATGGGGAAGATGTGGGGGACGTGAGGAAGATGTGGGGGACGTGAGGAAGATGTGGGGACATGAGGAAGATGTGGGGGACGTGAGGAAGATGTGGGGGACGTGAGGAAGATGTGGGGGACGTGAGGAAGATGTGGGGACATGAGGAAGATGTGGGGGACATGAGGAAGATGTGGGGACATGAGGAAGATGTGGGGGAAATGAGGAAGATGTGGGGACATGAGGAAGATGTGGGGGACATGAGGAAGATGTGGGGACATGACGAAGATGTGGGGACATGAGGAAGATGTGGGGGACATGAGGAAGATGTGGGGGACATGACGAAGATGTGGGGACATGAGGAAGATGTGGGGGACATGAGGAAGATGTGGGGACATGAGGAAGATGTGGGGGACATGAGGAAGATTGGGGGACATGACGAAGATGTGGGGACATGAGGAAGATGTGGGGGACATGAGGAAGATGTGGGGGACATGGGGAAGATGTGGGGACATAAGGAAGATGTGGGGGACGTGAGGAAGATGTGGGGGACGTGAGGAAGATGTGGGGACATGAGGAAGATGTGGGGGACGTGAGGAAGATGTGGGGGACGTGAGGAAGATGTGGGGGACGTGAGGAAGATGTGGGGACATGAGGAAGATGTGGGGGACGTGAGGAAGATGTGGGGGACGTGAGGAAGATGTGGGGGACGTGAGGAAGATGTGGGGACATGAGATGAGGAAGATGTGGGGGCGTGAGGAAGATGTGGGGACGTGAGGAAGATGTGGGGAAATGAGAAGATGTGGGGGACAGGGGAAGATGTGGGGGACATGGGGAAGATGTGGGGGACATGAGGAAGATGTGGGGGACATGAGGAAGATGTGGGGAAATGAGGAAGATGTGGGGGACATGAGGAAGATGTGGGGACATGAGGAAGATGTGGGGACATGAGGAAGATGTGGGGACATGAGGAAGATGTGTGGGTGGGACTTAGACAACATTCACAGTTTTAACAAAGACGTTTCCTGATTTAAAGGTTCACGTTGCTCTTGTAGACTGTGGAGGAATATGTGGGTGTGCAGAGGCGTAAACTAGATCCAGCCCTTTCAATGTTTCCTGTCCGTCTCCCCTCAGTTAACGGGACGCCGGCCAGTCAGCTGTCCACCCCTCACTCGGGAAAGTCTCCCAGCCCCTCTCCGACCAGCCCGGCCAGCCTCAGCCGACGCCAAGTAAGTCCAGAATAAACAAAGCAAAGGTGCGCGCACGTACGCACGTACGCACGCACGCACGCACGCATGCTTCCACGGTTGGCTGTTAGTGGCACTTAATCTACCACATTCCTTATGTCCTCAGGAAAAAGACAAAGACGCTACTGAGCATAGGCCGACAACGTCTTAGCCTCACTAGAACAACGAGAGCCGCAACATCGAGAGCGTCGATATTGTGGCTCAGAGTGGCGGGGCTCTGACCTTTGACCCCGGCCGGGCAACAGTCCGCCAGTGTTCACAGCTCCTCTGCAGTGTAAATACTCTCCCGCTCCTGCTCCCTTTGAATAAATATGGATGAGTAGATTAGCCAAGACTTTAGGACACGGGTGGCCGGCAGGGTCCAGTCAGAGGTGGGACAGATGATGGGCTGTAGGACTGGCCCACATGTTCTGGCCCACATGTTCTGGTTCACATGTTCTGGCCCACATGTTCTGGCTCACATGTTCTGGCCCACATGTTCTGGTTCACATGTTCTGGTTCACATGTTCTGGTTCACATGTTCTGGCCCACATGTTCTGGTTCACATGTTCTGGCTCATGTTCTGGCCCACATGTTCTGGCCCACATGTTCTGGCTCACATGTTCTGGCTCATGTTCTGGTTCACATGTTCTGGCCCACATGTTCTGGCCCACATGTTCTGGCCCACATGTTCTGGCCCACATGTTCTGGCCCACATGTTCTGGCCCACATCAGGAAGAAGCTCCTGTACAAAAGCTTGTTTTATAATCAAGGATTTCCTTTTGAAAATGTCTGTTTCGTGTTTTTAGCAGCGCTCTAAATCTTTGTGTTTCTGCTCGTGTTGGAACAATTCACGTAACGACAACAATGTTTTGTGTAGCTGATGGGACGAAGCGGATTCAGATACAACGTGTTCGGTGAAGCTGTTAGCAAACATAGCGGGAGGTGCGCTGGGCTGAGAGGGAGCGTTGCCGTAGACTTCCTATGGGTGTGTGAGGGTCAGGGTTGGGTTAGGGTTGGGTTAGGGTTAGGGTTAGGGTTGGGTTAGGGTTGGGTTAGGGTTAGGGTTGGGTTAGGGTTGGGTTAGGGGTCAGGGTTAGGGTTAGGGTTGGGTTAGGGTTAGGGTCAGGGTTAGGGTCAGGGTTAGGGTCAGGGTTAGGGGTCAGGGTTAGGGTCAGGGTTAGGGCTCAGGGTTAGGGTTGGGTTAGGGTCAGGGTTAGGGTCAGGGTTGGGGGTCAGGGTTGGGGGTCAGGGTTAGGGTTAGGGTTAGGGCTCAGGGTTAGGGTTGGGTTAGGGTCAGGGTTAGGGTCAGGGTTGGGGGTCAGGGTTAGGGTTAGGGTTAGGGCTCAGGTTAGGGTTGGGTTAGGGTCAGGGTTAGGGGTCAGGGTTAGGGTCAGGAGGGAACCAGAGGGGTGGTGCATCCGTGAAGACGTGCACTTTATTCAGTGGCTCAGCCACAACACAGCGTCACACAAGCCCCGTTCGTGGTCACAGAACCCAGAACAAGGTCTACTAGAGGTTCCATGAAAAGAGCAACTGATGAGAACCACAAAAACCAATTATTTTTCACGCTTAATGGAGATAATTACTGTGCTGTCCTCCGATGGTTCCTGCAGCCAGAGGAGGGGCAGGTCAGAGGAGGGGCAGGTCAGAGGAGGGGCAGGTCAGAGGAGGGGCAGGTCAGAGGAGGGGCAGGTCAGAGGAGGGGCAGGGGGCAGGTCAGAGGAGGGGCAGGTCAGAGGAGGGGCAGGTCAGAGGGTTAGGGTGAGGGTGAGCGATGTCCAACCAGACAGAATGAGGACAGACTCCTCCACGCGCCACCACGCTGCCGGGCTTTTCCGGGGAACGTTCCCGTTTAACATTAGCCACCCAAAATTAGTTATTATAGCGCAGTTCTGCCCTTTGTGCCAGTTTTGCCCCTGTGTGCATGTTTGGAGAGAGATTATTCCCCTCCTTGTCCTGACTCTCATCCTGCAGAGAGGATGAGGAGGATGAAGAGGAGGAGGAGGAGGAGGAGGAGGCCTGGCCGTCATTTATCTCTCCACTCCACTCCGCAGCTTTATGGCGACACCATTCCCTCCATCCCGCCTTATACATCGTTCTCTATCTGCCCCGTTAGCAGTTGCGTCTTTCTCGCCTGACAGTTTCACCCCCCCCACGTTCCCATATGAGAGGGTATTAACTTCAACCAGGAAATCATATTCCCCATATTCCCGCTTTCATTAATGCTAATCTTACAGAACCAGGCCCCAGGTTTCTCCCATTATCATTTCCACAGCTTTCTTCACCACCTTTGCGTACATATGGAACGTCATAAATGATTAGGGAAAAAATCGATGATTATTCTATACATTATAAATGAAACAATACCCGAGGCTCCGGCCACGAGTCTTGCTAAAAGGGAACGCTAGCGTTTCCCACTCACTGACCTACAACCAGGAACGCAGCTTTTCCCTGTTGGCCTTTCTGAGCTCCGTGTAGGTGCACGGCTCAGACCGTCACAGCCCATTTCCCGAGCAGGACACGCGCACGTGTGCTGCAGCGCTCTCCTTTACCCCTTTTTTAAACATGCAAGGCTGCAGTTGCGCATCTTCCCAGTCGCTTTGTGCACAACTGCTCACACACTCATGTTACATGAAAGCCCCATTTGCACCTGGACACGCGTTTAACCCCTAACCCTAACCCTAACCTAACCCCAACCCTAACCCAACCCTAACCCAACCCTAACTCTAACCCTAACCTAACCCCTAACCCTAACCCAACCCTAACCTAACTCTAACCCTAACCCCAACCCTTAAACTAACCCTAACCCAACCCTAACCCTAACCCTAACCCAACCCTTAAACTAACCCTAACCCCAACCCTAACTCTAACCCTAACCCCCTAACCCTAACCTAACCCCTAACCCTCTAACCCTAACCCTAACCCCCTAACCCTTAAACTAACCCTAACCCCCTAACCCTAACCCTAACCCTAACCCAACCCTAACTCTAACCCTAACCCTAACCCCCTAACCCTAACACTAACCCCTACCCCCTAACCCTAACCCTCTAACCCAACCCTAACCCCAACCCTTAAACTAACCCTAACCCAGCCCTAACCCCAACCCTTAACTAACCCTAACCCAACCCTAACCCCAACCCTTAAACTAACCCTAACCCAACCCTAACTCTAACCCTAACCCCCTAACCCTCTAACCCTAACCTTCTAACCCTAACCCTTAAACTAACCCTAACCCTAACCCCTAACCCTTAAACTAACCCTAACCCACCCTAACCCTAACCCAACCCTAACCCTTAAACTAACCCTAACCCAACCCTAACCCTAACTCAACCCTTAAACTAACCCTAACCCAACCCTAACCCTAACCCAACCCTAACCCTTAAACTAACCCTAACCCAACCCTAACCCTAACTCTAACCCTTAAACTAACCCTAACCCAACCCTAACCCTAACCCTTAAACTAACCCTAACCCATATGTGCACAAAGCATGTGAGTGTGACCCATTTTCCTGAATCATGCAAACATGGCCGACATTCCCAGAGTCCTCTGCTCCAACAATAGTCCCTTTAAGGTGCACGGTCCATATCATCCCTACGCTCATGATTCCATATATCCCAGGACAGAAATCCAGCCCTGCTCTTTAAATATTGCAGTTTATATTTATAATATTGCAGATCTCAGCAGTCCAGACACAAGTCAATAGGGATGGCAGTAAATAGAGGAAGTGTGTGTGTGTGGTGTGGTGTGGTGTGTGAGAGAGAAGAGAGAGAGAGAGAGCGAGGGGAAGAGAGAAGAATGCTAATTGTCACCTCCAGTATGTTTTTAGCCATCCAGGCCGTCATCCTCTGAATTGCATGTTCCACCTCTCATTGTCACCATCATATGTGTGTTTGGGTGAATCTGTAAATTGTGTGTGCACGTGTGTGTGTGCACGTGTGTGTGTGTGTGTGAGCAGACTGCTGCTTATGAACTTGAACCTGTCTCCTCCAAGTTATTACTGCTGTTTTTTGCTGTATTGTATTTCTTCTGTCGTGCTGATGTCACCAGACGGGCTTGTCCAGGTCTTCACACCTGCCAAGAAGGGCCGGCTAAATCCATCCCATCCCATTTACATATATATATGCTATATATATATATATCGTATATCCTACATATCTGTCAGGCATTTACAAATTCCCACCATCACAATTTGCTGCAGGTTTGTTCACACTGACGTTTAAACGCGAGTAAGACATGAAATTGTGAAAGAACCCAAGAAGAACACACAAATCCGGGCTCCCCATCCACACGTGATGGTTCGTCTTCGAGCTGCCGGCTCTTCGTGGCTCCTTTGTCTCCATTTCATGGCTCTGTATTCAACCTGTTGATGTCGTCATTAAACTTGTTCTCATTTCATTTTCATTTTGTCTTTTGTTGTCAACATAAGAGTGGAGATCATTTATCTCTCGTGTGGTTTGCACTTATGAAGGTGGAGGTGGGGGGGGGTAACCCTCCAGTAACCCTCCAGTAACCCCCCAGTAACCCTCCAGTAGCCCCCCAGTAGCCCCCCAGTAACCCCCCAGTAACCCTCCAGCAGCCCCCCAGTAACCCTCCAGCAGCCCTCCAGTAACCCCCCAGTAACCCTCCAGTAACCCCCCAGTAACCTCCAGCAGCCCCCCAGTAACCCTCCAGTAACCCCCCAGTAACCCTCCAGTAGCCCTCCAGCAGCCCCCCAGTAATCCCCCAGTACCCCCAGCTCCCCCCAGTAACCCTCCAGTAACCCCCCAGTAACCCCCCTGTAACCCCCAGCAGCCCCCAGTAACCCTCCAGCAGCCCCCCAGTAACCCCCCTGTAACCCCCAGCAGCCCCCCAGTAACCCTCCAGCAGCCCCCCAGTAACCCCCCTGTAACCCTCCAGCAGCCCCCCATAACCCTCCAGCAGCCCCCCAGTAACCCCCCAGTAACCCCAGCAGCCCCCCAGTCTGCTCCAGAGGTGATGCACAGCTGGCCAGGTGCAGCCCTGATGGGGGGTGTGGCCTGACCTCGTCCATCCTTCCTTCTATCTGCTGCCTCGTCTTCGCTCCGTCTGTCTGATTAAAGGCGCCATGTTCCGAGAGGGCGGGACCATCTGTGGGTGCTCAGACAGGAAACAGCCATATATGGGCTTCGGTCTGGAAGCCTCATAAGCTGCCTCTCTGGAAGCGGTTTCCACGGAAACAGCATTTTGTTTCCGTCTGTGGCACTGAACAAGAGGCTGAGGTGATGCTGGATAAGGGCAGAGGAGAGGCACATAAAGAGCAAAAGAATGTTGCGCCGGCACAAGGGAAGGACGATTATGGGATTGCGTGAGTAGATTCTGCTGAAGGTCCAACTAAAACCCTGTTACGTAACCCAAATGCAGCTGGGCCCCAATCACCTGCTGAGAGTGTGCAGAGCTGCTCTCAACGAGCCGCCGCACTCTGAGCTGCAGACGGACGGGCGGGGAGTGATGGCAGCCATGATGGCAGCCACGATGGCAGCCACGATGGCAGCCACGATGGCAGCCACGATGGCAGCCACGATGGCAGCCATGATGGCAGCCACGATGGCAGCCACGATGGCAGCCATGATGGCAGCCATGATGGCAGATCTGATGGCAGCCATGATGGCAGCCATGATGGCAGCCACGATGGCAGATCTGATGGCAGCCACGATGGCAGCCACAATGGCAGCCACGATGGCAGCCACGATGGCAGCCACGATGGCAGCCACGATGGCAGCCACGATGGCAGCCACGATGGCAGCCATGATGGCAGCCATGATGGCAGCCATGATGGCAGATCTGATGGCAGATCTGATGGCAGGTGTTACCCTGCTACTGACACTGACACGGCAGCTTTAAAAGCTTAAAAAAACAACCCAAACCCGCAAAGATTTCTCACCGGAGGACGGGCGAGATGAATGAGAGGGAGGAAAGAGAGATATCGATATGGGAGGAACGTGCATTCCTACAAATGAGAAGAGTGAGAGTGACGAAAGGCGCTCTGAGAGGGTCCTAAATGGACCCGGCAGAGGAAGGACTGAGAGAAGAGGAAAGACACATTTGAGAGGGGCGGGTTCTCATCTGCAGTCCAGAATAGACCCCGCCTCCCCGCCTGCTTCCATGACAACAGACGGCAGGTCAGGAGGTGCAGCGAGTCAGTTGTGTTGACAGACGCCTGTGAACGTGCATGAGGAGGAATTATTCATGTCCTGTGTTGGCGAGGTGTTGTCACGGTAACAGCAGCGTGGACGGGTCCCGACCAGCGTCTGAAGACGCTCCTGTCCCGTTCCTGTTCCTGCACCTGCCTTCAGCCGTCCCTTCCTGTGTTCTCTGCAGGGTTCCCAGGGCTCTTCCACCTCTCTGTCTTCCAGCAAAGTTTCCAGCTCAGTGGAAGATGGAGACGGAGCCGTGAACGAAGGTGAGGAGCGTCGGGAACGTAGCGCGACTCCTCGCCGGTGGGAGTCGCCGGCGAGGAGTCGCCGGTGGGGAGTCGCCGGTGGTCAGCGTGGACGCGCACGTTTGAAGATATCACACGTGTGATTCAGACCTGTGATGCATCCGGTCGCTGATCGGATCAGTACATCATGTTCTCATCCCCTCACACACACAGACACACACAGAGAGAGACACATAGACGCACACACAGAGACACCAACACAGAGACACACACACACACCCAGACACACACATAGAGACACACACACACACACAGACACACACATAGAGATACACAGACACACAGATAGACACACACAGAGACACACAGACACACACACAGAGACACACATAGACTCACACACAGAGCAACACACACACAGACACACACACATATACACACCCACAGACACAGACACGACACACACAGAGGCACACATAGACGCACACACATAGAGACCACACACAGACACAGAGAGACGCACACATAGAGATGCACAGACACACACACACAGAGACACACACAGAGAGACACACAGAGACACACACACACAGACACACACACAGGACACACACAGAAGACACCACACACACACAGATAGACACACAGAGAGACACACACACACAGATAGACACACACAGACAGACACACATATAGACACCACACACCACACACACACACACAGAGACACACACAGAGAGACGCACACATAGAGACGCACACAGAGACACACACACAGGGACACACAGACACACACACACACACACGTGCACACACACAGACAGATACAGAGACACACACACAGACACACACAGAGACACACACACAGGGACACACACAGAGACACACACACAGACACAAAGAGAGACACACACAGGGACCCACACAGAGACACACACACACACACACACAGAGGCACACACACAGGGACACCCCACACACACAGACACCACAGACAACACACATAGACACACACACACACACCACCACAGCACACACGTGCCCACACACACGTGCACACACACACGTGCACACACTATGCCATTTATAAAGCCTAAGAATAATCTCACTATAATTCCGTGACTATATTTGACCTTTAGTAACCTCCAGCTTAGAAAATGTTTATGACACTTTTAGCACTAATTTTCGGAGTAAAATGAAATCACAAACGGACACAAAAACTTTCCAAAGGACTGGAGAACATTCCAGAGCAGGAATGGTGCTGGCTGTTTTCAAAGGTCGCCTTTCCGCCTTGCAGCCGAGCTGTGGTGAGGTTCCGGCCGTGCCGCCCTACATATCGGAGCGCTACACGGGTGGACGCACGCTGGGCGACGGCAACTTTGCGGTGGTGCGGGAGTGCGTGGAGCGCTCCACGGGCCGGAGTACGCGCTGAAGATCATCAACAAGGGCAAATGCAGAGGCAAGGTGCGATGCTCCGGGAGAGAAGGCGCCGCCGGCCCCGTTCCTGACGCAACGGCATCATTGTAACGTTCTGTCTGTTCCAGGAGCACATGATCCAGAACGAGGTGGCCATTCTACGCCGGGTCAAACATCCCAATATCGTCCTGCTCATAGAGGAGGTGGACACGTACAACGAGCTCTACCTGGTGATGGAGCTGGTGAAGGCACGTGTCTGCTCTTTAAACTAGCCTGGCAAAGCTACCGCAAAGCTACCGCAAAGCTAACGCAAAGCTAACGCAAAGCTACCGCAAAGCTACCGCAAAGCTAACGCAGACGTTTCTGTCCACTGTGAGGACGAGGCAGGCGAGACAGTGGCAGCGGTGCTAAAGCACCCGGCGCTCCAGGGAATGGAAGAGTGGCCTGGAGCGCCCGTGCACTCACATTCTTTATTCCCCCTCGCTGTCGGAGACCAGAGACGTTCGTGCATAATTCAGCAGCCGGGAATGTGATCCATCTGTTCACGATGTGCTGTAGAGTACTACAGAATATGGAGGGGCGGCAGGCGGCAGTGGGAATGTGCCGACGCGGGAATGTGTCCGACCCAGGAGCGGGGGTGAGGCAGCTGGATGAGGCAGACGTCCGGAAGGAAAAACCAAAGACAAAGGGAGAAATAATGAGGCTGCCTGTCAGGAAAAACCGGCAACAGTTTTAACAGAGACGCAAAGATTCACATTGCTCTTGTAGACTGTGGAGGAATATGGGGGCGCACAGAGGCGTAAACTAGATCCAACACGTCTGGAATACCGCCGTGGCCACTACCGAGCATAGAAATCTGTTTTCTAGTCAGAGCTTTGGATATGCAGGAAGCACAGAGGAAAGCACGTTATTGGGGAACAGCAGCTGTATCGGAGCGTCGTCAGTACTGGGATTCATCTGGGAATCTCCACAAACCCTGAAGCCTCGTCTGTGGCGGAGCTGAGGCTTAAATACAGGAAGCTGTGCAGGTGGATCACTGTCTCCAGGTGGGGGGTGAAGGAGCCAAAGTTCAGCCCTATTTTAAGCTTCTGTTCTATTTAGTCCTCTTGGAAAGAGGATAAGAGTGTGTGGGGGGGGGGATTAATGTGCAAGGAAAGTTTAAGAAACGGAGAATGACGGAGCGGCGAAGGTGAAGAAAAGGATAAAAATGAGTGAAAGTCTTATTAAAGCGCAGGAAACAAACTGCAGAGCAGCTCAGACAGAGTTCAGGCTGAAGCTGTCACACACCCCCCCGACCCCCCCCTGACCCCCCCCTGCCCCCCCCCCCCCCCCCCCCCCGATATTTGTCCACAGGGGGGAGATCTCTTCGACGCCATCACGTCTGCCAACAGATACACAGAGCGGGACGCCAGCGGGATGTTGCACAACCTGGCCAACGCCATCAGACACCTCCACAGCCTCAACATCGTGCACAGAGACATTAAACCAGAAAACCTGCTGGTGAGTTCCCTGCTGACCTGGTGACGCTCACTGACGGGCCTCCTGCTCCTGCTTCCTCCCTCCTCCTCCTCCTCCTCCTCCTCTCCTCCTCCTCCCTCCTCGCCCTCCTCCCTCCTGCTCCTCCCTCCTCCTCCCTCCTGCTCCTCCTCCTGCTCCTCCCTCCTGCTCCTCCTCCTACTGCCACTCCTCCTTCTCCCTCCTCCCTCCTCCTCCCTGTACCTCCCTCCTCCTCCTCCCTCCTCCTCCTCCTCCTCTCCTCCCTCCTCCCTCCTCCTCCTCCCTCCTGCTCCTCCCTCCCTGAAGCTAAAGTCGATATTATCTACGTGGATGCATCATTGCTTGGAGTCAGTGTCTGAACTGGATTTGTGCTAATTGGATGTTAGCATGTTAGCACGAGCGTGTGTGACGGAGCTTCTCTGGGACCAGATGATCTCCTCCCCTCCTCCTCCTCCCTCCTCCTCCCTCCTCCCCTCCTCCCCTCCTCCTCCTCCTCCCCTCCTCCTCCCCCTCCTCCCTCTCCTCCTCCTCTCTCCCTCCTCCTCTCCTCCTCCTCCTCCTGATCCTCCTCCTCCCTCCTCCCTCCTCCTCCCTCCTCCCTCCTGCTTCCTCCCTCCTCCTGATCTCCTCCTCCTCCTCCTCCTCCTCCCTCCTCCTCCTCCTCCTCCTCCTCCTCCTCTCCTCTCCCTCCCCTCCTCCTCCTCCTTCCCTCCTCCTCCGCTCTCCCTCCTCCTCCCTCCTCCCTCCTCCCTCCTCTCTCCCTCTCCTGATCTCCTCCTTTGTGTGCAGGTGTATGAACACGCTGATGGCAGCAAAAGCCTGAAACTAGGAGACTTTGGTTTAGCGACCGTGGTGGACGGACCCCTTTACACCGTCTGTGGGACCCCGACATATGTAGCACCGGAAATCATTTCAGAAACAGGGTAAGGGCCGGGGCCGGGGTCGGGGTCGGGGTCGGGGCGGTGCGGGGGTCAGGGCCGGGGCCGGGGCCGGGGCCGGGGCCGGGGCCGGGGTCGGGGCCGGGGTCGGGGTGGGGGTCAGGGTGGGACGGGGCCGGGGTCAGGGTGGGGGTCAGGGTGGGACGGGGTCGTGGTCGGGGCCGGGGCCGGGGTGGGACGGGGTGGGGGTCAGGGTGGGGGTCAGGGTGGGACGGGGTCGGGGTCGGGGCCGGGGCCGGGGTGGGACGGGGTGGGGGTCAGGGTGGGGGTCAGGGTGGGACGGGGTGGTCGGGGTCGGGGCTGGGGCCGGGGTCAGGGTCGGGGTCGGGGTCAGAGTCGGGGTCAGGGCCGGGGCCGGGGCCGTGGCCGGCCGGGGCCGGGGTCGGGCCGGGGTCGGGGTGGGGGTCAGGGTGGGACGGGGCCGGGGTCAGGGTGGGGGTCAGGGTGGGACGGGGTCGGGGTCGGGGCCGGGGCCGGGGTGGGACGGGGTGGGGGTCAGGGGTGTGGTCAGGGTGGGACGGGGTCGGGGTCGGGGCCGGGCCTGGGTGGGGACGGGGTGGGGGTCAGGGTGGGGGTCGGGTGACGGGTGGGTCGGGGTCGGGGCTGGGGCCGGGGTCAGGGTCGGGTCGGGGTCAGAGTCGGGGTCAGGGCCGGGGTCGGGGTCGGGGTCGGGGTGGGACGGGATGTCATGACGTTGAGTCCCAAGTCAAAGGAACAACCGTATTTGTTTGTCCCGGGGCAGTTATGGCCTTAAGGTGGACGTCTGGGCGGCTGGAGTCATCACCTACATCCTGCTGTGTGGTTTCCCACCATTCCGAGGGTGAGCTGAGCTAATAATAATAATAATAATATTCACGCCATCTGCAGCAACGACTCTTGTGATCTCGTTTCCATGTGTTTACAGGAGCAGTGACGATCAGGAAGTGCTTTTTGATCAGATCCTAACGGGGCAGCTGGAGTTCCCGCTGCCGTACTGGGACAACGTGTCGGAGACAGCAAAGGTGAGTGAGCGCCAGCCCCTTTCCTCCCTGTGATAGGGAGGCCATTAAAAACGACCCGTGTCTGCTCACCACTCCAGGATCTGATCCGAGTCATGCTGGAGGTTGAGGTCGACCAAAGGTTCACCGCCCTCCAGGTTCTGGAGCACCCCTGGGTCACGGTGAGTCCGCCTGAGTCCGCCTGAGCTGGGGATGTTCCCCAGGAGCTCTGGTTCAGTTCCTGTGCTCTCTCCTGATTCAGGACGAGGGTCTATGTGAGAACCATCATCAGCTCTCAGTAGCGGGGAAGATCAAGAAGCACTTCAACACCAGTCCAAAGGGCAACGACACCACCGCTGGAGTGTCAGTCATCTCCGTAAGTCCCTAACGGGCCCGACAGAACCCGCGGGAGAGACCCATGGTGCTCCCAGATGTTTGGGTTGATTTTGCTGGTTTCTCTTTATGCTCAGCTGGATGACAGCTTTTCTATGCAGAGATCTGGGTCGTTGGATTTCTACCAGCACCCGGCCATGTACTGGATAAGGTACGCCCGGTTTCCATAGAGACCCGACCCTAACTCACCTGTCCGTCCCGCAGCCCTGAGTGGCGCCTGCTGCCACCTCCTCATGTCCTGCTCCTCGTGTCTGGCTGGGCTTTTCTTTTTAGCCTTTGTTTCCATCCGGTGCTGCACAATGTTGCCGCCTGTGTCCGTGAGCCCGTGTGAGATGTCGTGTTCCTGTGTGTTAGATCTGCTCTCATCCTTCTGCTTTGCTCACTTCCCCACACTTTCTTTGTGATTGCTGCCTTTCAGAAATGTGTCCCAGCTCCTTTGCTTGCTGCCCTCACTCCTTTATTATTATTATTTGGTCTGTTATTTTGCTCCTCCTGCTAACCTGACAGTCACCCAGCACCCAGCACCCAGCACCCACAGCATTTTTGTGTGGAGGAGCCGGAGATGCACCAGTAGAAATACATATAATCCGGTCATATATGTAATATTAGGAATACATCTATTAAATGGTTAAGATACTAGAGCAACAGTTAGCAGCATGCTAATGCTAATGGTCTGTATTAGATGAATATTTTTTACTTTATTGGCATCTGCACCTGAGGTTTTGTTGAAATCCAATCAAATACTGAGAGACAGCAGAGTTGCAGAGACATTTCAGGGCTGCAGCCACGTGATCCTGGATCACGCCCAGCGGAGAAGAGAGCGTTGATCTTATAGAACTGGAGCATGGCAGCGCAGCAGGAGCTCAATGGCTTCATTCACATTACTAAAGAATGGGCAGAAATAACCACATGTTGCTGTCCTGGTCCTCCATACTGTCCTGGTCCTCCATACTGTCCTGGTCCTCCATACTGTCCTGGTCCTCCATACTGTCCTGGACCTCCATACTGTCCTGGTCCTCCATACTGGTTTTCTGGCACCAATGTGTCCAACGGAGGTTCTAATCATTTTGTTCTCTGGGTCCTTCCATGTCCAGGCCGCCCCTCTTGATAAGGAGGGGCAGGTTCTCAGACGAGGATGCCACTCGGATGTGAAGCACCTGTTTTTGGAGATGATGCCGACTGTGACCGCAGCAACATCCACAGGAACGTGGCTGGAGCCTCCCAGTTGCCTCCCAGCTCTACCCGTGGCCCCCCCCCTCCTCACCCCTGACACGATCCCAAACGTGGGCCGACCGTCTGACTCTGATGACCGTCTGACTCTGATGACCTGTCCATCAGCTCAGCCAGTTCGGCCCGCTCTCCCAGTTCACCTGTTGGAGCTCACCCACGAGAGGATGAAGCCAGGAGGAATCTCCTCGCCCTCCTCAGTGAGGGAGGGGGGCCAGGAGATTCCTCATCAGCACTTGAGTGATCAAATGAAAACGGGAGGAAAAATAATCAGTGGGAAAATGTATCTTTTCCTAAATCCGTCTTTTTTAAATCCTGAGACTGATGAAAGGGTGAATGGGGGAAATAAGAGGCTGGGAGAAAGTCTGGAGAAGCAACGGAAACAGGAAAAGTGGGATGAGAGATTTTCCTTTCCTTTAAAAGTTCTTCATTTGAGCCAAGAGTTCGAGAAGGGGCGAGAGCCTCCCCTCCAGGGATGACCTGGGCTGGACATGGACGCCGCGGTGGCCGTCCAGACACGGCCGTATGAGCCCGTGATCATGTCTCGTTCATTCACTCTTTCTTTGACACTTTTTTACTCGCATTTTCCTTTTTTCACAGAGGAAATCTTTGTGCTCAGAACATGGCACTGAAACGGGGTGGGTGGAAGTAGTTTTGAGCCCTTTTTGGAGTAGGATGCTGTCGGCTCTGTGAAAACAAGTGTAGAGGACGTGTGTGTGTGCCCCCCCCCCCCCCCAAATCTGTGCAAAACAGTGTTTGTCTTAAATGACAGCGGAGGAGCGAGCTTGGCTGTGCCTTCCTGCAGTCAGACCGCCGTAAGTTTACCCTGGATAATGGTGCATTTGATCCATCTGTTGACTGCACACACACACACACACACACACACACACACACACACACACACACACACACCACACACACACACACACACACAGAATGCTATTGTAGCAACATCTGAACAGATTTTGTACTTTATTTCCATCCTCCCCAAAGCTTTTGTTTACATTCTTTTCCACAACAACGTGTATTTTCAGTCATATATTCCAGCATTATCGGTGTGTTTTTATTTATTTATTACATTATCGGCTGCCTATTTAAGTGCTATTGGTGCCGGAAAAACCAGCAGCAGCGTTGGGAAGGAGGAGTTATTTCTGCTCCGTACAACCTCATTCATGGCTTCATTTATTCAGATGAAAGCATGACAGACATACAGTAGCCTATTCTTATATAAATGGTTTTGTGATGAAGTATTGTTTATATGTTGTATGTAAATAGCATAATTTTATTTATTTTGATAGCTCACAATACAGTTTATTTGTTTACCAGTAGTTAATCTATCAGAACTGTAAACAGACAAATATATTAATCAGATTTAGAGAAGAAAAATCATCTTGTTTCCTGTGAGATAATGATGTCACTTCCTTTGCAGAGAGGAAATGACATGGTTGATCCTATAAGTAAAGGGAAAAGAAATCAGAGGGGTGAGAGAAATGCAGAGTGGTTTCACAGTCTGAACAGATGATCTCCCTGCAGTTGTCCTAACCCTTTCTGTAATCATTCCCATCCTCACACGTGAACACGGATGTGGTGACATGTTGAATAGATGCGTTTAAGTTGGTTGTGCTGCTTCAGCACATGGAAACATGGTTCACAGAGTGCTCTGACACAGCATTACCACTCATTCAATACCTGTAACTGTTCAATAACGGTCTATAATTAGCAGAAATAAAATATCTGAAAAACAAATGGGCCGTTTTCTTTAAATAATAATTTGAAAAAGAACACAAAACCTTGTCAGTTATTCCAAAATAGTCATAAGATTCAAGATTTACTTTATTCATCCCCGTAGGGAAATTGAATTGTAGTCGCAGCCTAAACGTGGATTAATATAACTGTAGTGTAGGTTTTTGTATTTACAAATAGAATAAATAAAATACAAATAATATTAGAGTCACTGAAGAAAGTGTTTTAGTGTGTGCATTGGATTTTTCCAGTCACCGCTCCAGAACTGGAACATTTCTTCTGTATTTACCAGTCAGAAAACTGGTGCTGAACCCAACGTGGAGCTCTTTTCTGTCTTATCTGGGACGCCTGGGAAACGACGCTTGCATCCTCCCCTGGTGCGGGTGTGGGTGGAGAAGAAAGAGGAAACTTCGCCGTTTTAACTCTTTCTTACTCATTGATATAGTTTTAAAATATTCTAGACTTTTCCCCGATTTCCATCTATGTGATCACTGCACATCTCCTTTTGGCCAGTAGAGGGCAGCCAACCACAGGAAACGACCAGAGCAGCGAAGAAGAAAACCCTCGCGTGCGCCGACTCGGGTCCGCCGGAGCTTCTCGGGTGGTCTGCACAATAATCTCGCATTACTCCGTATAATATTAATAGCAATTACGAGCATAGTGCAATAAAAGGTTTTAGCGTGAAGCCTGCGTTTGCCAGCTATCTCATAAGGAGACGCGATGGTTTGTAACTAGCTAGCTAGCTCGCTAAGCTCCGCTGCAGCAGTCATGAGCGAAGAAGACGCCTCGACGCCGGTGAACAAAGACTCGACTCTGTTCCTCATCAAGGACGGCCAGCGGTACTATGTCAGCAAGAGCGGCGTTGTCGACAGCAGGAACGTGACGACGCCCCAGGACCCGGACAACAACGCCTCTTCCTACGACATGGACGACCCAGACGAGGAGAGCGACGTTCTGGACACGTCGGACCCGCGAGACAGCGCCGCCAGCCCGGAGGAGCTCAACGACGACGAGCCTTCGGAGGGCGACAACGCTCCGAAACAGTGCACCTACGAGGGCTGCACGGAGACCTCCACGCAGGTGGCCAAGCAGAGGAAGCCGTGGATGTGCAAGAAGCACCGCAACAAGATGTACAAAGACAAATACAAGAAGAAAAAGAGCGACAAAGCCATGTCCAGCACCAAGCTCGATGTAAGGTGGATGAACGAGAGGCATCGCGCACACTTTCATTCAAATGGACCAGTTTGAGATGCTGAAATGTTCCTGTTTCAGGAGAACTCGGAAGAACGTCCCGTGTCTGTGAACAAACAGCGGCTGGGCGCCATGGGAGACCGGCCGGCCAGACCCACACTCATCGAGCAGGTCCTCAACCAGAAGAGACTGGTAACCACCTTGTGCACCATGTTCACCTAACCCTAACATGTATTTAGTTTGTGTGAAACCTTAAAAGTTCCAAGTTTTCCTGAGTTCTGATAGAAATGCTCCCATGTTTCCGTGTGTGTCCTGCAGTCGTTACTCAGGAGTCCGGAGGTGATCCGCTTCCTCCAGCAGCAGCAGCACTTTCTGGCCACGCAGACTCACGGCCCGTCGCAGCAGCACTTCCAGGGTTGCTGACGCTTATTTGCTCACATCTGTGGAACGAACACTGAAGAATTGTGCTGGTTGATGCGTCGGTGGGACGGAGGAACTCGGGCGTCCACACCAGGCGTGAGGACTCGTGAGGTTCGCCTCATGGTTGGGAATGTTTTTATTGTGAATCTACTCCAGGGATCTGATGTCTGTCTTCTGTGATGGAGGTTGGCGTGCACTCTGCAACATGACGGTCAGCTGTGGAGTGCACGTCAGCAGGTGTTTAAACACCTTTTCAGTGTTTTTTGCACTTATAACTTTGAGTGTTGTGGACTGAGGAGTGATGGCAGCAGCTCTAACGCGTTGCTGCTGCGCTCAGCAGCTCTGCTCTCTTTATGCTGTGCTGTGATGGATTAAAATTCTAAATTGTTTTTTTTATTGAACAAACTTATATGAAAACCTCATTTTTAATGGAACAAGTACAAAGCAACCAGTACAAGAACCCATATATTAGTTGGACGTACAGTACATACTACAGCAACAACATTTAGCATTTAACGCGTCTGAGTACCTAGAAATATATCCCATAATATATCCCACCTTGTTTCGGAGTGCAGTTACTGTCCCCACAGAAGCCAGAAGTCTCTTCAGGAACACAAGCATTCATTCGCATGAATTAGTCTTCATAAATACTTGTTTGCAGTTTTGTCCAAGGTCGTGTGAGAGTCAAGGATTTGGGGGGGGGGGGCACAAAATAACAGCGGAAAATACAGAATCTATGACTACCTGTGCGAGCGAACAAAGAGCAGGAAGGTGCGTGTCTGCGTTATGACACTGAAGAAATGGGATTGTGGGGGGAGCCCATCTGTGTGAGGACCTTGTCCAGCCACTGCAGGGGGCCGTGCAGGTGCACCTCTATCCAGCAGGGGGTGCTGGTCACATCTTGACGGTGGTATTCGGCACCCCATCCCTAAAGAGAGGATACAGCCAGATCTCAAAATAAGTCCACGCTTATAAATAGAAGCATCACAGAGCAGTGGAAGTAGAAGGATGCCCCCCCCCCAGCGCGTCCAGAAACAAGTGCTGAGATTGAGAACACCAATGCCAGACTAATGGGCCATCGCCTCCCCGTTCCACAGTACCTTCACGAAGCTCATGCGGATGGTGCACATCTTTGTGAGCTCGTAGACGACCTCGAAGCCGTGGTTGACGGACTGGGCGAGGAGCTGGGCGAACAGCTGGTTGTTGAATATCTTGAGGCTGCAGCCGCTGGGAATCTTGCAGACGGTGGTGGGATGGAAGCCGTGCTGGAAGTTGCAGTTGCGGCTCTGGACGAAGATGCTGCTGTCGCTGAGGCACTCGGCGTACACCTCCCCGCCCACGTAGTACAGGTGCAGCCCTGAGACACAGGAGGAACCAGCTCAGATCAAGTACCAACTGGCTTCCCTCCACTGTTGTGCACTGGAACCCTGAGGCGCCTGATGGTTGTGCGTCCTGAACTCTTCCACCACAATCGTTCGGCCTCGTGTCTTCACATCTAAACGTGCACGTGTGGAAGTTACAAAGCTGTGCCGGCAGGGATCAGACGCCCCTGAATGGGCCCCAGGGACCTCAGCACCTGATCCCGGTCAACACGCACGTGCACCTAAATCTTATGGACTCAGAAGGGCGTGAACGCGAACGCGTGGCCCCGCCCACCTTTGCCGATGTGCCTGCGCGTGTGCTCGATGGTGGAGTTGCGATTGACGTTGGACAGCAGGCCGAGGCAGAAGCGGTTCTTGTTGTTGGAGGGGTCGGTGAAGCCGTCCACGAGGACGCTGCGCGACGAGGCGTGGAAAGTCTCCCCCACCCGGCTGTTGAGCTCGTAGTAGGCCACCGAACACCAGTACTCGGGTTCTTCGTAACACACCGGCCGCAGGTCTAGATGGGCGGGAACAGACAGGAAGTTGTTTACGTTGGGACCCTCTGAGCCAAACGGATCCCAAACCCCGATGTGCCGCTGGGCCGAGGCCAACACCAGAACTGGAGCGGACCTGTTCCTCTTTCACTTGCCTCTGTGAGGAGCTGAAAATGTGAGTTTGATGGTTTCTGTGGCGTTTCCTGGCTTCACGTCCTCCTGAGGACTGGTCTCCATCATACTGTAAGGAGGCGGGGGGGTTTCGGCTGGGAAAGCCCGCCCCACATTACAGGAAATGGATCAATGGGTAAAATTAAGTGATGCACACTCATCTGAGACTTTGGGGTTGAGGGCAGGGCATGATGGGAAGGCCACGACCTGCTCGCTTCGATCCCTACCTGCGATGTGATACGGACTGCCGGGCTCCGCAGAGCTGTTGGGGGAGTCGGGGTAACTGTGGGTGGAGGGGGACCGAGCCAGGGAAGAGGAGGGGGAGGTGGAGAAGGAGGAGCAGGGCAGAGGGGGGAAGGAGTCTGGGTAGGTGGCGTTCTGGGGCATCAGCGGCTCGTGCAGGGAGGTGTTCCTAAACTTTGCCAGCAAGCTATGCTGCGGGTTGAACTCACTGTGGCGTGGGACCAGAACCGGCGGCAGCACTGTGGGGGGGCGGAGAGAGAAACGGAGTCATTAGCGAGGAGCTTCCTGCGAACGCCACAGGAGCTGCTGTCCGTTACCGGGAGTCTCCACCCGTCTGTAGTGGTACGGGTTGACGCAGATGTCCTTCTGCTTGGAGCCGAAGGGGAACTCGCAGCAGTCCAGCGCCTTCAGCTCGTGGTGGGACTGCAGGTCGGGCCAGCGCCACACCCGGCAGTAGATGACGTGGGGCAGCCCCTTCCTGTGGGACACCTGCAGCCGGCCGTCCAGGGAGCGGGGAATGGTCACACACTTGCCTGGGCAACGATACGGGTGTCAGAGATTACAGCAGAGTGGGGGGGTTGTAACGCACGCTGTAGGAGTCAAGATCACTTGTTTATAGTTTATACTCGTACAAAGTTTTCTAAAATTAGCCCGATTGATCAAAAGTTTGTCCAGAAAGTTCCCGCCCGTGCACGCTGCCGCACGCCGCGGGTGTGAAACCTTTAGTTACACTGTTAAATCGTTTTAGCATTTGGGCCTTCGCTGCTCGGCACTACAGAGACACAGGGAACTCAGGCGCTCCCAAACTACTCGTCCTTCCTCAGGAGCAACTGCTCGACGTTCTGAAAAAGCTACACTAGTGAATGTTGTGTAGAAACTGTGGCGCTCACTGGGCTGCCCGGGACAGCTGAGGGCTTTCTCCAGCTCCTCCATCGCTCCCTTCTTCTTCTTTAGCTTCTTCACCAGCGAGTCCACCGCCTTCTCCGCCCACTTCTCCTCCTCGTCGCCCTGTTTCCAGCCGAGCAGACGCTTCACCGCTGGGCTGGTGAAGGAGAACAGCGACGTGATGGAGGCGGTGGAGTTCATCGCACAGACGGTCAGACGGGTGCTGCAAGAGGGGTTTAATGTTCCCGTGACAACGGCAAATAATGAGGAGGGAGGACGGGGGGGGGGGGGGTCTGTGTCAACGGGCTGCTGCCCGAGTTCCACTGTCGCTCCCGAGGAGCTGAACTTCCCTCTTTTGTCGGTGCACAGTGAAGATCCTGCAGGCTCGAAGCCTCCAGCGGGGGTGGTTCCCCTCGCCCAGGCACAAATACGGGTCAGGTTTCAATCATCTGGCGAGAGAAGTGAGAGGTTTTAGATCAACCAAAGACTTTCTGGGGCTCAGCCTGGAGGTCCAAACCCCATCAGCTGATGTGAAGTCAATCAGAGACCGACCACATCGCCAAAACCTACTCATAACCCCCCCACAAGATAAACCGCCGTAGCGTCAAATGAACCGGATCCCAGAACAGTTTCTGTCCGAGATGGAGCGGAGCAGCACGACCAGACCGGGCTCCAGACTCATGAACAACAGTGGAATGTCCTTTCTGGCCTCTCTTTCTATGATCATGCCACTGACGCCCAGGAGCCATAGTGTCTGGCCAGAACACATCACAGGACAGGAGGGGGAGGACAGGAGGGGGAGGGAGGGGGGGGAGGGAGGGAGAGACAGAGAGAGACAGAGAGAGAGAGAGAGGAGAGAGAGAGAGGGGGGAGAGAGAGAGAGAGGAGAGAGACAGAGACAGACAGAGAGAGAGAGACAGAGAGAGAGAGAGGGAGAGAGAGAGAGGGGGGAGAGAGACAGAGAGAGAGAGACAGACAGAGACAGAGAGAGAGGGAGAGAGAGAGAGAGGGGAGGGAGAGAGAGAGAGAGAGAGAGGAGAGAGAGAGAGAGGGAGAGAGAGAGAGACAGAGAGAGAGAGAGAGAGAGGGGGGGGGGAGAGAGAGAGAGAGTGTGTGTTTTGTGTGTTTGTCTTCTCATCTTTCACATAAAAAACAAGGTGACTCTTTCCTACCACACTTGTGTCCCACTTGTTTCTTCAACACTGCTGATAATCTCAGCTCCTCTGCCTGTTGGGGTGATCTCATTGTCTTATCTCCTATCTCAGAGTCTCTGGTTTATCCCATCTGACCCGCGCTGCAGCCAAAATATTGCATAATTTTGGATTTTCGAGCTCCTGCCTGCGCCTGTGCGCGTTCCCTCCAGCCCAGGAACGTTGTCTCGGGCGCACAGAAAGGTAGAACGGGCAGCTCGCCATCCCATCATGAGCCCAGCTGTGACACACAGTTGGAGATCCACAATCACAGGAAAGGGAAAAGAAGCAACTTCCAAAAACGCAGCAGCTCGTTGCGGCATCGGCACGCGGGGCTGTTTTATGGAGCCCGGCGTCGCCCAGTCTGCAGCCTCGATAGGCTAATTACCACGCGCTTCCTCACCGGGACACCAGCCCCCCCCACCGGGACACCAGCCCCCCCCACCGGGACACCAGCCCCCCCCACCGGGACACCAGCCCCCCCCACCGGGACACCAGCCCCCCCAGAAGTCAAGCCGCCAGCTCCCCTTTTACTGCCATCTCCGATCACGTGATCCAGGCAGCGTCCCGGTGACCTGCGGACGCACCTGGAGGCGCGTGATGACCCCCCCGAGATGGAATGGAGGCAGTTCTTTTGGAAACGCGCCTGTTCACATTTAAAACTCCTTCTTGATTGAACGCGGGTGCACGTTTAATGACGCATTTCACTGAAGCGAAGCGGCGGTTAAACCTGACATTAAATGTACAACAAGAAGAAAAGTGCACGTTCTTGCACCCTAACCCTAAACAAGCCGAGTTTCGCCTTTTCTCTCACCTTCGCCAAGTGGAGCGCGGACGGTCCTTCACGCACGGAGGCCTTCTGGGCTGTGAAAGTTTAGGTCAGCTCACACTCGCTCAGAAAAGGTGCGTGTGAATGTGCGTGTGTGTGTGGACTGTCTGACGAGCGCGTGTTGACAAGAGGGGTGAGTCAGGTTAGAACTAGATGAAATCCTCTTTATGGTTTCAGAATAAAAGCACCGCTACGGCAGCCGAAAGAGAAGCGAGGGCACTTTTCTTTTCTTACCTCGCCTGGACCCCTTCAGTTTGCTCACGCTGATGCTATTCATGAAATGTTCTATTCTCTAAGTGCCTAAATTCAAAAGGGTTAAGGATGTGATCCCTGTATTTATAAGGGAACAACCAAGGCTACACTAACGGCGACAGGTGTCCCAACAGGTGACAGGTGCTAACAACACCCGGAAAGAGGAGCAACGCCCGGCCTGGTTTGGTGTCATCACGCTAATCCTCTGACGCTCTGTCACCAGCCGCGCTTCTTCCTGAGCTCCAGCTTTTATTGCGAAGGCCCAGGCCTGCGCGTTTCCGGGCGTGTGCTCGCCATCCGAGGTGCGGTGACGCAGGTCTGGAGCTCCCCGGAGCCTCCACTCCTCCAGCAGCGCTGCGCAGCCTGGACGGCGTCAGCCTGGCTGGAACCGCAGCGCCTGCATGAAAGATCCCTCCGCCTTCCCCCGCCTGGAACTTTCCCAGGATTTCAGAGATTACAGATTCGACTGCGCGGTGCCCGTGCACGCGCGCGCACTACCTGAGTTTGTCTTCTGGCCCCAACAGATGGAGCTGTGGAAAACCCGACACGTCGTCCTGTCACCTGACCTGTGCCTTTGTGTAACGCCTGTATTCGGCCTCATCCAGTTATTGTTGATGGTCTTTGATTTGTTAATTACACCTAATAGCACACGCGCACGCACCCTGCACCTGCACGCCAAACTTTGCGCACCACTGGAAACATTTCACAGGAAGGCGGAACAAGGTTCTGCTGTCCTTCACTCGAATTCGAACCATTTTATTGTGGTTTCTTCGACGCCTGTCCTATTGTTGGGACTGGCTCCGTGCGGATGGACACGACCCTTCCATCGGGAGTGCCGTGACCGGACCGGTTAATGACGCAGACCCGGCTGGCGACAGTGAGTCTACAAGTTTGACATTTTCAGTTTACTGCAACTGCTGCAGGAAGTAACAATGGTCCGAACTCCAAGAGAAGCCGCCAGGGTTCCTGCTCCATTTCATTCACTTTCATTTCCCTTGTGAAGCAGGTGTGTCGTTGGGAGCACCTGGAGAGGTGAGGGCCCCCCTCAGGTAAACCTGGGGGGGGGGGTATCGGAGCCAGGGCTCTACAATCACGAGGACCATTAATTAGTTGAGCGGAAGGAAGAAGCAGCCAAGTTAACTCCGACGGGCGCGTGCAGAGTTCACCTGCGTCTTTAAATGACAGTTGGCTCTTAACGCGCCCTCGTGATGTCACCAGCGGAACACTGACAGGAAGCCAGAGAGGAGCGGCCGCATTAGGATTCCGACTGGGTCTTGTCTGGCTGGGGAGGCCGGTCAGACGTGCTGGCAGGGCCCCAACAGGATGCGCTCCCGGGGCTCCGGGAGGCCCCTGAGACAGCGCCGAGATCCAGATGATTGGACTCACGAGCACAAGTCGCGTCCATGCTGCCTGTGGAAAACGTCATTTAAAGACGAAAGCCTACTTTTCTGGTAGCAAAGTGCGAAGGGTTAAAATTTATGGAGGAGGCCAAATAAGTAGAGGAGGAAGTGGAAGATGTGTCCGTGAATTTGAGACTAAGGAGGCCAACAAGGCAGCGTCTGATCATTTTTATTAATGAAAAATCTGATTATAGTCCTGCTGATTAAAACCAAAACCTTTGCATGAACAGTTCACATCTTTAGAGATGAAAATGTCAGTTTTCCTTTAACTGCCCCCCCCCCCCCCCACACACACACACACACGCGCACACATACATACACACACAGATTTCATCTCAAAACCAGTAAAGCTGTTGCCCACCCTATTTTAACCCCCCCCCGGAATCAGTACTCGTCTGCATGGTTACACACCAACGCATCATATTTGGCTCATAAATGAATGGAAGCAAACACGTGTTTATCGGCTCAATAATGATCACCAGAGAAAGACTCATTCTGTATTTAATAAGGGTTCAATAATCCCATCAGCCCCCACCCTTTAACCTTCAAACAACCATTTAATGAAGCATCAAGACCACATTAACCTCTGTTTTGAGTGACAATCATGGCAGAATTCTCCGATCCTCCACCTTTTGCAAACCCTGTGTAACAGATCAGAGCTGACCTGCAACCATGGCAACAGACGTGAGCGCCTGGCCATTAGTAGCCCAAATCACATTAGTATTTAAAAAACAAAAAGAAGGCAGGATTCAGTTGTGTCGTCGCGTCACATCCAAGCTCCTCTGGAGTAAAAGGATTTGACATTCTGGACGTTGGAGCAGATGATGGACGCCACTGTTAATCGCTCCTGGTCCTCGGGGCCGACGGCCCCCTGCCGACGCCCCCGCTGCCGACGCCTCTGCCAGACCAGCGCTCGCCTTCGTGGCTAGTCGGTCTTCCGGGGCGGCTCCAGCTTCCAGGCTCCGGTGAGGTAACGCAGACGAATAAAAATGAGATCTCGTCCCATCTGCAGCCAGCTCCAGAAGGGCACCAGCTTGGACCCTGGAGAGAGGAAAGGCCTTTAGTTCTCCAGGTAGTAGATGCCCCCCCCCCAACCTGCTGCAGCTGACCGGAGAACAGGCGTCCCACAATCAGAGTGAAACGCTTTTCACCATCGTTGGCCAGTATTTATTTACATGGGTTTCATGTCACAGAATGTAGCTGCAAATATTTACCTCTCGATTAAATGATAAACCCCCCTAACAACCGACCACAGGCACAGAAACAAACAGATATTTATAGACATACAGACGGGGGGGGGGGGGGGCACACGTGTCCACATATCCCATGAAAAACCCACCTTCTATTTCAGTCCAGTTGACGGCCACCTCAGCTATGGGGATCTTGAAGCACTGGGCGATGTACAGGAGCTCCACATCAAAGGCCCTGCGACAGCAGTCGTTCAACAGCTGCATTACAAAGGAGCCGGGTTGGGTCGCTACTAACCAGGCTCAGCTGTGCACTGGGACTGGGTCAGGGTCAGGGTTAGGGTTAGGGTTAGGGTTAGGGTCAGGGTTAGGGTTGGGTAGGGTTAGGGTTGGGTTGGGTTAGGGTCAGGGTCAGGGTCAGGGTTAGGGTTGGGTTAGAGGGTAAGAGTTAGGGTTAGGGTTAGGGGGTTAGAGGGTTGAACATGCAAATGCAAATTCAAAGCACCGAGGAAAATATTGAGCCCTCGGTGCTTTGAATTTGCACACAAAATAAAGCATCAGCTGAGAAAACCGACGTTTGCAGTATTAAATCTGATGTCATGGATTATTATCAGCGATAATAAAACGCCCTCGTCGAGCCTCCGTGTTGCCAGGTTACACCTCTGAGGGTGTGGCCCTGTTCCTGCTGTTCTCGCTGCTGCGTTATCAGCTACATCACAGCTGCTAGCCGGGCCACGTGGAGGAGGCGTGTGTGAGTGACAGCCATTCCTGCTCTGATTAAACGGCCCGTTTGAGCTGCGTTCCTCGCACGGCTGGACGGGCCTTCGATTGCATCATTCCTCGCCACAGTTTCAACCACGTTGTTCACTGCTGCACGAGTTCCACCGACGCTAAAGCGCCATCAGGTTAGCGACGGTGTTTTGAGTGGTCATGCTTCGGCCTCAGACGCGATCTCACCAGCGCTCCACGTGCAGAGAAGAGAAGGTCTTGAGTGCAGCCTCCCGGGTGAAGAGCTTGAAGCCACACTGAGTGTCCTTGATGCCTCTCACACAGAAGAACCACACCAGGAAGTGGAAGCCGTACATCAGAAATGTGCGGAACACGGATCGCTGCGGAGCCAGAGATCACCGTGGTCACACAGCACGTTCCACCGCAACACGGTCTCAGACACTTACCTGAGCTATGGAGGCCTTCTCCAGGTGAGCCCTGGAACCACAGCAAATTGCCATATTGTCCTAAATAGACAAAGACATCTTTGATCCAGATCTGCATCAATGTGTGTAGAAAAATGCCCGAGAGAGTGGAACTAAAACAGACCGGTTCATACCGGTTTAGGGCTGAGGTCACGAAGAGCAGACTCTGCTTTCTCAATGTCAGAGAACTTCGTAGCTCCGTCGGCGTCGGCCATCAGGATGAGCTTCCCCCTGCAGATCATGGCTCCCTTCAACGGGCAGAACAGGGAACAAAGACAACAGACCACATCAGCACCTCCGTGGACACACTCGGGTGCTGCATTCCAGCGCCGGTCTCACCATTCGCACGGCGCCGCCCTTCCCCCTGTTCTTCACCAGTGTCATGACCCGCACCTTATCCGGACCGTACTCCCGTGTGTACTGCAGCGCGACCTGAAGGAACAACGGAACAAGTCAAATTCTTTCCTTTTGTAACTGAACGTCCGGCACATTTTTCTGCTACAATAGAAAAAGAATCACCTCGGTGGTTTGGTCTTTGCTGCCATCGTTGACAACAATCACCTCATAGGTAAAAGAGGGGTCCTTCTTCTGTGGGAAAGATCACGAGGAATTTAATTGACAAAGTACCTGTTTCTAACTGGATGCTGCCCCCTACTGGCCCCGTGAGTAACTGAACAGAAGAGGATAAAACTCCCAAACTTTCCTCCCTTTAAACAAACAGCAGCAACGTTTTTACTGATAATCTTTTATGGAGGCCAAACGTTCACCTGTCTGTTTTCCAAGTACTGCATCGCTTCATCCAACATTAAAGGAACTAGAATGACACACAGGGAAAAGTCACATTAACGAGCTTCGACCCCCCAGGACTGCATAATGGCTGGGAAACATGAAGTAAAACATTTAGACTGGTCTAACCAGCTTGGCGAAGGATGGTACACCATTCCCTGCGGATCAAACTGTGGCTGCATGTAAAACACTAAAAACAGACGTGCCAAGTATACTATTCATAATCATACCCTCTTTGCTGAATGCAAATGATTAAACAATGCGTACGCTCCAAAGACAACATTACTAGGAAAAGTGCTCCACTGAAGCCTGGGACTCACTTCTGAGCTCCTCGTTGTAGGCTGGGATCACCACCGACAGCTCCCTGGAAAAGGGGTCATGCAGGCTGGGAGAAGGGTCCTTCTCTCCTGTCGACGTCAGGAAATATTTCTCCTCGTTGCCTCTAGAAGTGCTCATGTTGGCAGTGACATGTGCTGCTAGAACCAGCTGGAAGGAGATCCACATCAGAACATCAGAACATCTGACACATGCAGGACAGCTTTGCTCTCACTCGGAGTTGGAGAGAAGTCAAGCAGCGTTTTATTGTCTCCTCACGGCCACGTTAGTCCCCATCTGTTCAGATTAAAGACCCTGAATTTGCTGATATGATGCAGATATATATGATACATGTCTTGATAGGAATGAAAATCAGTGGCAAACCTTGAACCGCGCTGGTGAATGTGAGCAAAAGAACAGGTGAACAAACACCGAACGCCCAGAGGAGCTCAGTAAATACGGGGAAGTCTTTACGACTATTTACCAAGAGCAGGAGCAGAGCTGCCAGCGCGAACAAGGCCAGAAGTATCTCATGAAGAAGCTCCATCTCCCACAAGTTGGCCCAGACAGAGAGAGTGCAGCCGGCGGAGCGAGCAGCCAAAGAGCCGGCCCGCTGTTCTCAGCGTCCCGGGACGAGCAGGACAGGACGGGACGAGCTTCGGTCGGGCTCTTTCCATCCGCCTCCAATCACACCTGAACACCGCGCTGACGCGGAAGTGGCCACTTTTGTTGACACATCATCAGTTCGAAGCGAGACAACCTCGAGCGGCCATGTGACAGCTTTACAGGCCACAGCGCCCCCTGGCGCGCAGGGGTGGGCCTACATGCACGGCAGTAGCCAATTACAGATTATAGATTTAGAACAAAATCTCTCAATCGGCTTTACAATAATTTCGTCGCATAAATACAGTCAAAGTCAATACCAAATCAACAATATAACATTTATAATATGTGTTATAAAGAGAACCAAATGTGCACATTTGTTTGTATTATAGTTGCACTTGTGCACTGTAAGCTAATGTTGATGTTGCTAATGTTAATGCTAATGTGTTCAGAGATACGTTTTACCGCTGTTTGGCTACCAAGACATAAATATATTTAGAGGGTTTTTAAGGGTGTTTTGTGACAGTGGAAACAAACCACTTACGCACGAGGCTAAAGTTTAAAGTGATCGCTTTATGAAACGCTCTTTTATCCTCACCGGCCACCGTACCCCAAGTAACCCACGTGGTTGGTCAAAACAACATGGCGGCTGGTTTCAAGTAAGATTCGTAAAACCAAACAGAAATATAAACTTGTTTTTGCACATTTGTGTCAACAGTAGATGCATTTATATAAAAATGCATATATATATATATATAATGTTCATGTAAAACCTTTTTTATCAATACAAACTTACTCTGTCTATGCACGTTTATTGTAGAATAGAGTAACCAAAATGCACCTATGGCCCTTTAACTGGTTTTAACATTTCCTTTATTACAGGACTGCCGATCTTCTTGAATATTACAGAAGATTTCTGGTGAGTGGTTAAAACATTCTCTATGTTGAGCTGAGAGTATGTTATCTAATTTGTTCTTACTTTATCCTTCCTAGAAAGAAAACTGTCGACCAGATGGACGGGAGCTTCTAGAATTCAGACCAACCACACTGAATATAGGTGATTAGTTTTCTGTCTTTAGGTCAAAAGCACGTGTCCGTCTGTCCAAACTGACCTCTCCCTGTTCTCTTCTCCTCAGGCTCCATATCCACAGCTGATGGTTCAGCGCTCGTCAAGGTTGGGAACACCACAATTATCTGTGGCATCAAAGCGGTAAATGGTCATCAAGCGCTTTTTTACTCCCGGACAGGCGGACGTATGTTCACGGACTGTCAATTTTGTTATCAGGAGCTGGCAACCCCAACAGTGGAGGCGCCTGGGAAAGGTTACATTGGTAGGTGTATGTTGGTCTATATTGGGAAGCACCAAACATCTATAAGTGTTTTATCCAAACCTTTTTTCACATTCAGGCGGCTGTAAGGCCACGAGAGCTACGATAGGATATCAATCCTGGCAGCATACTTTCTACATGTTATATGTACAAATTGTATTTTGTGGCAAAATTATGGTTAAAATCAACACCATAACTGCTTGATTTGATAATTACACAGTATTATCTTGGGTACTGTATCTATCATGATCAGTGCTTTATAAAAAAATATGCCCCGTTAATCTGAGGTGACATTTACCAGAATCCAACGTTCTTTGTTTAGTTCCCAATGTGGACCTACCACCCCTGTGTTCGTCGCGCTTTCGGCCGGGCCCACCAGGAGAACCGGCACAGGCCTGCAGTCAGTTCATTGCTGATCTGATAGAAAGGTTTGACGGGTGGAGCATATTTGCTGTGCAAACTCAGGGCCTGTTTTAAGTCTTCTATCTGACTATCGCAGCTCTGAAATCATACAAACCGATGACCTGTGCGTCGAGCGAGGAAAGGTAACTCCGGGATGGCCTCAGATCATTTTGGACGCTGTAGACTATTAAGCTCTCTCCTTCTAGCTGTGCTGGGTGCTCTACTGCGACCTGATGTGTCTGGACTACGACGGGAATCTCCGGGATGCTTGTGTCATTGCCCTGCTGGCTGCTCTAAAGAACAGTACGTGCTGTGGGAACAATAGTTCTAGATAGGATGTACATCCATGGTTCTTTTCAACTGCTGTGTATCATTGAAATGTTTTGAACGAAGAGGATTTTCAATAATTGTCCGTGTAGCTCAGCTCCCAGAGGCTGTTATCAGCACGGAGACCCACTCACCCGTGGTGGATTTAGAAAAGAGGCATGGCCTGAAGGTTTGCAAGCACCCAGTGGCCTCTTCCTTTTGCATCTTTGATGAGTAGGTGAACCAGCTGCAACTTTCCTGCGTCCAGCATCGGTCCTGTTGGTGAACCTGGTTTATCTCTGCAGGTCCACACTGATCGTGGATCCCACTGATGAGGAGGAGAATCTGTCTACTGCTCGGATCACCGTGGTGACGGAGGAAGGGGATCGACTGTGTGCTGTACACAAACCAGGTCAGAGAACAGATGCAGGCTCCTTTAATCACTTAAATATATCTTTTGTTCTTTCACTGTCTGTTTACCTCAATTCAAACCTTCTGGTGGACGTGTGGCTCATGTTTTCCATCTTTTTCTACCACTAGAAAGTTACTGAGCACAAATAGAGCTCCAACAATTTGTGTTGTTTAAAATCAAATGTATAAAATCCCAGTTAAATGTTAAAACAGCCTTTGATTCCCATGTTTCCCTGCATCAGGTGGGATGTCGCTGTCAGGACAGAAGCTGCAGGAGTGTATCAACAGAGCCACCGTGCGACAGAAAGAGATCCAGAAACTCACTGACAAAGTCCTCAGTAGTGTGAAAACATCATAATAATATGCCTCAGACGCACCCGTTTTATCTAAAAGCTGTATTTTCACTGTCAATATATATTCTTTTTTTTTTTTTTTAATAACAATAAAACCGCTGACAAAGACTGCTTAAAAAATTATCTCTCAGTGTCCAGAAATCTTGCACAAGAATACACTCATGGCTCCTGAACTCATTAAAAGGAAATGCCTTTTGAAAATGTGCTGTACAAATACAGGTTGGCCGTCTTGCATGTTGATCTCGGGTCCCCTTTTTGAGCCCTGTGCCACGATGGCTAACAGAAGACAGGCTTCTGAGAGGTAGAGAGCTGCCCCACGGTACTGCTTCAACGTCAGATTTGCATGTTCACAAGGAGGATTTGGTGTCACTGCTCAGCTGGGATCTGTGCTTGAAGGGCAGTTTCTACTGGGGTCAACCAGGCAGAGGCGGCTCATGAAGGATCCTCTGAACGTGTGCATCCACCATCCTCTCAGTCCACAGGGGTTCCGTTTATTGAAAGAAAGTCTTCCTGAAAGTGGGATTTGCTATTGGGAAAGCCCACGACCTAGTAGAACCTCTGTTTCATTTCAAAAAATATTTCTAAGGTCCTTTAAGTGTTGGGCTCTCGACTCTAAAAACTCACCCTCTATGGCCAAAAGCAGTTTTGGTTCTTCAAAGACCTCTGACAAACATTACATACAAATATGTCAGCTAGAAAAGACACGGAAGGGACAATGTTCTTGTCTCCACAGTGAGGCAGATGAAGAGCACAGTATAATCATTCACGTCCTCGTGTGTTTGAGCCCCTCAGGACTTGGGCAGAGGCTGCGGCATGCTCCTCTTCCTCTTACTTCTTGGTTGGCTGGTGGTATGCTGCGGCGGCGCCCCCCCCGGCGGAGCTGCTGTTCCCATAGCCATTTGCTGCTGCTGCATTTGGTGCTGCAAGAATTGCAACTGTCCGGTACGGAAGAAAGAGGGAAAGCCGTTGTTAGAGAGGATTTCACTGCACTGATGCATTTCTACTGTGATTCAGGCTGGTGGGTCGGAGTCAGAGCTCAGTGGGTACAGCTGTGATATAACATGAATCCCATAATGCCTTGTTTAAGACAGCAGCAGCACATCTGTGCAGGGCTCCAGTGACCAAAACCTAAAACCTCCAGCTGAGTTTTTAATGTGCTTTGGCCACGTGACTCTACGCACCCAGAAACGTATAAATACAAGATGTTCGAGTGGTTCCACAGCTACTTGTCTGGTCTCTTGTCTGGAGGTAGCAGTGGTTAGTGAAGCGGAGCTGAAGCTCGTCATGACACACACAGGGAGTGGTTAATGGGTTGCACAGAAGAAGAAGCAGAAGCAGCAGAAGAAGAAGCAGCGGGCAGATTTGGGGCAGGTTGGGAAGTGAGGCAGGATACAGTCAAGCAGCACCAGTGCTGGTCTGGAGATACAGGCTCTGACCCAAAGAGCAAAGAACCACCCAGACATGCAGCTCCACCCACCAGGACAACGCCAGCCCATTTAACCACGCAGACAAATAAAAAACCACTTCACAAGTCATGCTCACAGTGGAAGCAGCCTGAAATCTCTGATCTGGCAGCAACATTTCAAAGACCATGTGACTCTAGACTGGAGGTGTTTTCATGAGAACATGCCCCCCCCCCGTGGGTCACCCCGTGAGCTGAAGCGCTCCGGTGTGGAAGCTGCCTCAGTCCAACCACAACCAACCACAATAAGTACACAACAGAATCTACAACAGCAAAAAAGGGATGAAAGAGTACTTACAACTCTTCTGAAGATTTAAAGATTCATTTTTAACTAAAAATTATTTGTAAAAATCTTACATGATTGATAATTAAGGATAAAATGTTCCAAAATAAGAGAATGAAAAGCATTCAGATAAAAGAAAGTTAATTATTGTGTTTATTTAAATGAATTCAGGAAAGATGAAAACTGAAATCCTAGAATAAAAGCTCCGATTGTTGTAACATGCTCATAGACGAAGACATGAACAGAAGGCTGATGGTTCTATTCCCATCGCTCTACAGAGGTGAATATGTGTGTAGGTATTAAAGTTGCTGCATTACTTGGATCTGTGGCTGGTGCTGCTGCTGAAGCCTTGGAGAAGGCAGCGGGGGCCCAGACCCGTCCAGCCCACAGCCCAACTGGGACAGCACTAGGGGGAGGAGGGGTGGGGGGAAGAGTGAGAGAGGGAGCCCCAGAGGATGGAAGAGGAGGAGGAGAAGCAGAAGGAATGGAGGAAAGAGGGAGGAGAAAAGGCACCAGCGGGCAAAAAAGGTAGGAAGTGATGAGGATGAAGGCATCCGTTTATGGAGGCAGTAACGAAGCACCAACGGGGGGGGGGGGTGAACAAAAACAGAGTGAGCGGGGTTGGGTGTGCACGTTGATTAGGACAGCACGACAGTGCAACAGGAATGGGAATAAGGGGGGGAATAACAGGAAAATCAAAGGAAGTAGCAGAGAAGAAGGGGAAGTTGAGTGTCTCCTGCCAGTAACATGCTCCTCCCACCAAACTGTCTCAGTGGAAAGAGGAGTTGCACATGAACACGTAAACACAGCTATCTTTACCAGCACGCACGTGTGCGTGTGCATGTGTGATGGCAGGTACCTGCTGCCTGTGGTGACATGAAGCTCCCCACCCCCAGGTTGATGACTGCTGTCTGCTGGTTTCCTAAGCTTTGCTCCGAACCCTGATCACTCTGCAGACAAAGTCACGAGTTTGTGCTCAGCAGCATTTTCTTGAGGTGCGAATCAAGTTTTTAGTGTCAGTTTCAGGGACATTGAAAGTGAACGCTGATATCAAACAAATAAAATGGACGAAAACATTTGAATTCAAATTCTAAAGTTGTATCAACTTCCAGAGAATTCTCTGATCATTTTCCAAAGCTTCTGTTTTAAAATGCCAGACGGTAACTATAACCATGTCTTACATTACCCCACTCCTGATTCAAAGTTTAAAATGTGACCACGGCGGCCTTTTTGTCCAACATGAGTGAAAGTGAACGTGTGTCTCACCGGCTCCCCCTGCTGTTGGGGGCTGGAAGTGGCCGACTGACTTTGCTGAGGGGAGAACTGAGACAGCTGCGGCTGCTGCAGGGGATTAAAGATGAGAGGACCGGTGGGGATCTGGATACGTAACACACAAACGCAACAAACACACAGATCCAGGGCGAAACAGACACACGGGGGAGGATAAAGATGTGGTTTGAGAGAGGACGGCACAGGAAGGATGCACGGGACGAGAGCAGAGGGAAGTGGGAGAACAGTACAATCCATCAACATTGGGATCAAAGGGCCGACTGGAACATCAGAACTCCGAACTCCGGATCACTGCGCTCTCATGCCATGTGCATTAGGTGCAGGAAAATGCGGTGAGAGGAAACTGAAGTGTACATGAGCAAAACACACATCTGGAGCACATGCGCATCAGGCTCGCTGGTCATACCTGGAGAAGGTTCAGGGGTCTCAACCCAGCGCTGCTGTTCAGGCCAAAATGATTCCCTGCAATGCAGATGAGAGTGACAGTTAGAACCCAAAAATGAAGACATTTCCCACTGATGAAGCCCTGAATCCACGCGTTGTCATATATTTGACTCTTTTCTGCGTGTTTAATATCTGAGTATTTGCCACAGTCACACAGGGTGGATCTGTTTTGGTGCCTTTTCCTGTCCATGGCCAATTTCTTTCTTTCTGTAAAAACCCTCTCTGGAGTATTTCCTTTCAGAAGTTGGGCGAGGTCACAAAGGTCTGTTCACTGAGTGAAGGTCCTACCAGTGGGTGCTGCTGGCTGCATGGTGGGCATCAGCCCCCCGGGAGGAAGGATTCCGCTCAGATTGAGGCTGGGGCCCAGCATGGGGTTGGAGCCGCTCATCAGCGTCTGCGGGCTGCTGCACAAACAGCAGAGGCGTGTTACGGCAGCAGGCAGTCAGAGCTGCGACACCACGTGTGAAACGAGCCGTTACCAGACAGAGCTGACCACGTTGATGAAATTGAGCCCCGTCGCGTTCGCCATAACCTGTGAAGAGGTGGTTCCCGTGGTGATGGATGTACCCATGGTGGGCAGGGGGATCGTCATGACGGGCAACGTCTGGCTCAGGGCCAGTTGCTGTTGAGCGAAGGGTGTGAGGAGGGCCGGCTGGGGCTGGCTCTGCACCACCGAAGGGTCCGACGGTGTGGGGGGCAACGACAGAGGGGCACAGAGGGAGTCGGCAGGATGTGGGGTCGAGCACGGCGTGTTCGTAGGCGTGGGCGTGGATGGCTTGGGGGTCCCCGATCCTAAAGGGACGAAACAGAGAGAATATTTCAAATGGAGGAATGGATTTTCCTTTAGGGTGGAGTTCAATGAAGTGGACTGGAAAGGTTTTTATTCAAAGCCACAGTTGTGGGTTCTCCCATGGAGCCGAGGAGCATCTGGAGATTTAAACTGGTGGAAACGTGTTCTGGATACAGTGAACTCCGGAACACCAAAAGACCACAGGGGAGATGCTTTAGGACCCCCCCCCCACTGACTACAGCTCCAATCAAGTGACACCTCCACATTTACAGCACGCTCAGACGTCCAACAATAAAACACTCAAGAACAGGCAGCAAATTAGAATTTGATGAAAAAAATGAACGAAGCAAGAAAGCAGTTATGATCCGAAAGCTTTCAGGTCATCGATCAAACGCGGCGTGATGGAATGTGAGCGCGGAGCCACGAGTGGCTGACGAGGTGTCTGAAGGTGGAACAGAACACAGCGATGACAGCGGTCCCCAACCTCACCAAACACCTGTACGGTCACTAACGACCCTGGAAACAACAGCGGGTGTGAAGGCAGCACCTGAGACGGAGCTACTCACTCTGGGTGGAGCCCATGGGAGACAGGGAGGCCGGAGACAGCAGGCCCACCTGACCCAGCTCCAGGGAGTGCTTCCTGTTCAGGGCCTGACCTTTGGCAGGAGGCGGCGTAGGACACTTGAGAAGACCACTGGTGGTTTGTGAACTATATAGATTACCTAAAGCACAAGACAGGAGCCAGTTATTATGTTTAAGCTAAAATGAAAAAACAACGGAATCAGTTACTTTCTGATGAATTCGTTTCATTATTTCTGACTGAGGATTTCCCCTACAGCGGTTCTCTAGCTCTCCAAAAGTCTTCGTACAACAGCTGTTACCAGTGTGTCGGACATATAAATGATCAAATCCAGACACTTCTGACTGCCCTTTATTGATCCGGAGCAGTTTTCTATCGTGACGTTTGTCATCAAAGAATTTAGCGAGATGCCAAAAGTCTTCGAATGCATCCTGAGGAAATGTGGCAGCCTTCATGTTTTCATGTAACAAAACCAGAAGAATAAGAATAAAAACGAAAACAAAGAGGAATCCCACAAACAATGAGAGTAACAGACAAGACAGTAAAGATAAACGGACCAAACAATGAACCATTCCAAATCCGTTCAATGTTGTTTCTGTTGTCCAATAAATGGTGACAGTAGGGTTATTATTATTTTAGATAGTTGTCAGTTCATTTTTGTACATCCTGTATCTTTGATTCTCTTCCTTAAAAACTTTAGTATCATAATGAGAGTTAGAAACTCCAACTATTCTCGTATGAATTCTGGAGTGAAACAGGTCTGTATAGAAACCCCTTTCTCATCATTTTTATCCTTAACCGTCTCCATCCATGATCCCGGCCCTGATACTGTTTAATCCTGTTTGGTGTGTGTCACCTGTACCTGAGGAGCTGCTGCCTGGGCCTGAAGGCATTTTGATGGGTGGGGGCCGGTGCTTCACCCCTTTCCCCAAGACAGACGTCTGGACCAGTGGAGAAATACCATCACCCTGCACGTAGCAACAGATTTAGCTTAGCATTGTTAAAGGGAAACCCTTGAAACTACGTTATCAGAATTCCAAGGCAGGGCGACACGATGGGCGTCACCTCAACCTCCTTTAACGGTGATTATTAACGGTATGTACCTCGTCTTTGGTGGGGGAGGGAGGCCCCTGTCCCACGCTGCCTGAGTTACGGGACATCTTGACCTGACACTTAACATCTCTCTCATACACTCCTTTATACTGAGTAAGAAACCTGTGAGAGCAACAAAAGAACCTTCAGTGGTGAGAACAGCAGCAGAGGACACAGCTGAGTGCTGCAGCAGCACGGAGCAACTCACCGATCTGCATCTATCTTTGAGCCTATGAGGAAGCTGCGAAGGAGACAAACGGGACAGAGATGAGCAGATTCTGGTGCAGTTCAGAGGGCAGTTAGACCTTTGTCTCCCAGATGATCCTTACGGGGGGTGTATGAGCTTAAGGTCTGTGTGTTCCTCTTCAGCCTTTTGCTCTTTAGCACAGTAAATCTTCCCATAAACCAGTGGGTCTCCCATGGACTGAAAGATGGACACCTTGGTCTTCTGGGCCTGGCCCCCCACCTCACATTCAAACGTGTAGTCATCGACAATTTCCTGTTTCAACAAAGTGTGCAGAGACACACAGTAGAGATGAACTTTAGATTTCCTGTCCCAGGACAGAGAGAAGATGAACAACCTGCTCCGCTCACCTCTGCGGGCCAGATCACCGTAGTGGGCTGAGAGTCCTCCAGCTGCAGAGATTTCTCCACCACAGCATATTTTTCTACCTAAAACAGAGACAGAAACCAGATTCACGCTAATATACGCTAATATTGGCCGCCTTAAGGGCGTAAATGATATGCTACAAGAGGCCACTTACATCGATTTCCTTTGGTACAGTAAGTTGGCAGTTGTTCTGCTTCCACGTGTCAACACACTGCGTTGGACAACAGCCAGAGAAAAAACATCAGTGAGAGCGAGGACAAGGTGCACCCGCCTCTGGGTCAGGTGTTAGTCAGGTGCTTCTCAACAGCACAGCAACAAACACTGAGGTTTCCATTTGCACCGGTGGAGATGCAGCGCAGCAACAAAGAACGATTCTGTCTCCTTACATCCACATGCTCGCCACAGGCAGAAGCCACGCCTACTCACATTTCCAATCTTTGAGATCTTCAGGTCCACAGCAGGAGGTTTCCTCTCCTTCCTCCTCTGAAGGTAGTCATAGAGCCTCAACTGTGGCGGCATGGGCAGGTGGGACAGCTCCTGTTGGCGGTTGAGGGCAGCTCGGGAGTGGCGTTTAAAACACCTACGGGGCAAAACACAAAATGCAGCGCTGGCAGAGAGGTCTCAGCTTCAGCCTCCTTCAACGGCCTCTTCTTCGTATCAATAATGTGGTCTTTAGAAATCAAATACTTCAGTGTAAACAGCCTTAGCCTTGTTTCAACTGGAGCGAGCTGAAGATATTCTTATACAGAGTCTAATCCTATCTGGGTTAACATTAGAGTGCGTGTGCACGTGTGCACGTCCTGTCTGGACGGCTCTTCGCCGCTTCGTTACCGTTTCATAGAGTGAGTGTTCATTTTCTGCTTGTTGTACAGCAGACGGTTGGCCGTGCACGTGACAGAAAGGGAGGGGTCCAGGCACAGAGGTTCAGCTGTGGCCAAGATCAACTGGCTCTCCAGCTGTAACTTGTCATCCTAAAGCAGATGACGCAACAGGGAAAAGAGGTTACAGTAGTTTGGAAGAAAGAGCTAAAGCTAATCTGAGGTGACGCAATACGTGGAGCAGCGGCTTTGGTTCCTCTTTATAGGAAGCTATTATTAATATATCATCACAAAAAGTGTCACAACTACAACTACAAGCTTTAGATACACTGTGTTGACAACACACTTCATTATTGTGCTGCACCAAGACTGTGAAGGTGTCACGTCACCTGTGTCCACTTATGGTGATCACTGGTCATGGCGTGGACGTCACAGATCAGAGTCTGCAGGGTAGGAGAGGAGATCAGGACATGCAGCACCACTCCGGCTCACTCTGTGTGTTTCCTGTGGTTCACCTGCATGGTGGGCCGCAGCAGGATGTGTCTGCTCTGGTAGGTGGGCATCTTGGTGTTGCCAGACTGCCGATAATCTCTCACCTCCACGACGACACAGCCACAGTGGAAGATGTTCACCTGGGAGCAGGAAAGAACCCTTGAGTGGCAGCAGATTCTCTTATTTATATGTGTACAGTATATAAACATGTCTATGAAAACTGCACAGATTAAAAACCTGGGATTTTTCCAACAGGTCCACCAGAATAGGAGGCAGCTCCTCAGCATCCAGGTACTCCAGCAGTTCTCCTTCTTCGTATGGCAGACGGATGGTTTCAGAATCTGGAAACCCACAGATGGACACAACTGGCTCCAGTAAACCAAAGGGTGATGAAGCTACAGGCAAGTCTTCTCGTCATATTGCTGTGGTTCACCTGATCCATTTTTGCCCCTGAGCATTAAGGAGTAGCCCTCGTTCCCAGGGTAAAGGTTGACGACCAGACACGAAACCGACTCCTGAGACACCAGCTTTTCCAGTAGATTCACATTTCTCCGCAAATTCTTCAAAGAGGAAAAACAGTCAGAAGGTTCTGGCCCCCACAACCTCTCCACAGTCTCAGGAATGTGTGCACGTGCACGTGGAGTCCCATCACTGTCGCGCGTGCACGTGGAGTCCCATCACTGTCAGATTGTGGAGCACACACACCTTTAATTCCGGCTCCTTCTCACACTCTTCCATGTAGAGCTCATAGAGCTTCTGATGCAGACTCTTCCTCCCTCCTGAGGAGAGTCTTCTTTTGGCCGGTCGCTGTCGAGCACTTTCAACGATGTACTGAGCAACAGATATAATAGTAATAATAATAATAATAATAATAATAATAATAATAATAATAATAAATGTCACTGAGAGACATGAACAACAAAGCAGCGATATAATAAATAACGTAGGTGGTGCGATGAACACAGCTGAGGAAGAGCAGATAATTGGAGGTTACCTCGGCTCGATCCAATGCATATTCCAAAACGTGTTGCTATGGGAACAAAAAGAACAGATCAGCCCAAACAGCTTTCAAAATTAGACAAAAGCACAGAAATGGTGAATATCCTTCATTTCATATTTAACCTTAATAATTATGCAAAATAACCCAAACTATATAAATCACCATGGTGCTGCGCCGCCTGCTGCACGCTGAGAGACGGGAGACGCTGCTGTCCTTGCTGCCCCAGGCTGCCCCCGTCTAGAGAGAGCATTCACAACCTGCTGACACACAGACACAGGTGACTCACGCAGGTGACTCACACAGGCGACTGACACAGGTGACTGACACACGCAGACACAGGTTACTGACACACGCAGACACAGGTGACTGACACAGGTGACTCACACAGGTGACTCACACAGGCGACTGACACAGGCAGACACAGGTTACTGACACAGGTGACTGACACAGGGTACTGACACAGGTTACTGACACAGGCAGACACAGGTGACTGACACACGCAGACACAGGTTACTGACACACGCAGACACAGGTTACTGACACAGGTGACTGACACAGGTGACTCACACAGGTGACTCACACAGGTTACTGACACAGGCACACAGGTTACTGACACAGGTTACTGACACAGGCAGACACAGGTTACTGACACAGGCAGACACAGGTTACTGACACACGCAGACACAGGTTACTGACACAGGCAGACACAGGTTAGTGACACACAGACACAGGTTACTGACACAGGTTACTAACATAGGTAGAGACAGGTTACTGACACACGCAGACACAGGTTACTGACACAGGTTACTGACACAGGTTACTGACACAGGCAGACACAGGTTAGTGACACACGCAGACACAGGTTACTGACACAGGTTACTGACATAGGTAGAGACAGGTTACTGACACACGCAGACACAGGTTACTGCCACACGCAGACACAGGTTACTGACACAGGCAGACACAGGTTACTGACACACGCAGACACAGGTTACTGACACAGGCAGACACAGGTTACTGACACACGCAGACACAGGTTACTGACACAGGCAGACACAGGTTAGTGACACGCAGACACAGGTTCAGGTTACTGACACAGGTTACTGACACAGGTTACTGACATAGGTAGAGACAGGTTACTGACACACGCCAGACACAGGTTACTGACACAGGCAGACACAGGTTACTGCCACAGGCAGACACAGGTTACTGACACAGGCAGACACAGGTTACTGACACAGGCAGACACAGGTTACTGACACAGGTTAGTGACACAGGCAGACACAGGTTACTGACACACGCAGACACAGGTTACTGACACAGGCAGACACAGGTTACTGACACAGGCAGACACAGGTTACTGACACAGGTTAGTGACACAGGCAGACACAGGTTACTGACACAGGCAGACACAGGTTACTGACACAGGTTACTGACACAGGCAGACACAGGTTACTGACACAGGTTAGTGACACAGGCAGACACAGGTTACTGACACAGGCAGACACAGGTTACTGACACACGCAGACACAGGTTACTGACATAGGTTACTGACACAGGCAGACACAGGTTACTGACACAGGTGGATGACAGGTTCCTAAGGCAGTATCGGTGCCTCGTAGCCCAATGAAACTTCACACAGCCAGAGGACCGACGGGCGACAGTTTCTTCTAAGTTGTTAAATGATTTTGAGCGTCCCAGCAAAGCAAATAAATTCGAATCCCCTGTGGAAGTCTCCGAGTCTGGGTGGCTGCAAGTGCAGTCATGAGAGTGGCTCAGTAGCAACAAGCTCGTTGATGCCTGACCGTTAAGGCTAACATGGCTAAAATTAGCATGCTAGCCTGGTACTATTGAACAAGCTTAACTTACTAGCCACGCTAATGATGTTCGGACGTCTGAAACGCAAAGCGAGAAGGCGAGCAGGACGGACTTGCCTTCGAGATTGCATAGCGGTCGACTGGAGCTCCGATACAAGAAAGCGAAATGAAATTGAAACATCAGTATCTTCATTGAAAAAAAGTCGGAGGAGCAGCCATTTTCTTCCAGTGTGACAACAACAACTAAACTTCCGGTTTGGGCGGCTGTGGGCGGGGCCCCGCGGAGCGACTACTTTACAGCGGTGATCGAATCTTTGCTAAGTTTACAAACCAGCGATAGGAAGCCGATAGTAGAGCACATTTTAAAGAGAATAAAACGGAGGATCTGCACATCGATGAGGATTGTTTTGAACCCTTTTAAATAAATATAAATAAGCCGCATTTACTGTAATGTCAAAATTTAAGAGAAGCAATCAGTATTGAATTAGCACCAATATATATATATATAAAATATGTGAATACAAACCTGCAAAAGCGGTATTCAAAGTTCGGGAAAATTACAATTGAGGTAAACCACAGATTGAGATCATGGAACCAAATTAAATTACTTTTTTTTTTTTTTTAAATTGCTTTTAACATTTTTTGCGTTCCCAAGACATCCACATTTGCAATGAACTTTGAGCAGTCATTTTAGACCCCAGTCTCTCAGATTGTCATTGGGTTTATTCCATATATGAATCTTTGACCTTGAGTGAATTAAAACAGTAGTTAAACAGCATCTGGGCGTTAAAATAATTTCACAAATTGAGATCTGATAATTATTATAGCCATTTACTCCATCATATTAAGTTATTTGAAATAAATATCGATTCGATGGGAGCAGGCTTGCCACCAGTGAACAGTAGAGAGCAGCAGAGAATGTGAAAACGTTTGTTTTGATCGTCACATTGAGATTTACAGCAGTGTGACTTTAGATTAGTAACAGTAGAAGATATAATGGCTTTCCATCTTCCCTGGGAACCTATAGACTTTTAATGACCAACATTCCTCATTATAATTCTGTATATTGAGATTTTTTTAAAGAATGAAACAATACAGAACCAATAAAAGCACCAAAACCACAGGAGCTGCAAAAGAAGCCGAACACTGAGATTTCTGATGAGGTTGTGGACTCTGTAGAAGGGTTAGGCAAATCTTCCGGACACATTTGTTGGTCTCAGCATTGGTTTTGTTCTGTTCTTCTGGCTGTGAAAGTGTTCTCTCAAAAGCCAGTTCAGTGTGATGAGAAGTTTCTTTATAACCACTTGGGCTGGCAAGGCCAGTCCTCACCTGCTGCACACGTGCACGACTCACACACAAACATGCACTGTTTCAAGAGCTAAAAGTTCACATACGAGACAGAGCTCACTTTGAGTCCAGTACATTCAGGTGCTATTAGGCTTTTCCTTCCTGAGCGGAAGCTGGTGCGGCAAAACAAATGTATCAACCCTCACATATAAACTCACATGTAAATAATGGAAGGCACTGGCAGGCTTCTTCTGGCCTCTTTCTACTTCCGCTCACGCTGAAATTCCCTGCTGCCCTGCTTTCTAAATTAAATTGGAAACACGATCAGGAATTATCCTTGATCCACGATCCTGGCTTGCATTCATGCAGAAGAATAGGCAAGATTCAGGGGATTTTAAGGAAGACCCTGTCCAAGCTGAGTCCTCTCATCATTCTTTTCCCAAGCTGATTCAAACCAGTGCTGCTGCAAGGTGAAGCACATGTGCACTGGTGCAAAAGGTCACGTGCGAGCACTGATTGCACGAGTAATGGTTGTTGCTTTTCATGCAGAGTTCATCCAGAACGCAGACGTCACAGCAAGGGGATTTTCCAATTTATTGTGCTTTAGAAGGAAACCTCGAGGGAAGAAAATGTGATTTCCAATATGTGGATAAATGGCAGGCAGGTGCTTTTTGAAGTTTATCCTGTTAAAGGACGGACAGACAGATCACACACATTTACAAAAAAATAGGCTGTTGCTTTGTTTATTTAGAGGATGATGAAGAGAATTTTATCCAGATGGAGCTTTTTCATTTGTACCACAAATACATGACAACATTTCTTCGGGCAGTCTGAGATGATATAGATATAGATTTATATATATTCCATCTCTCTCCCCCTCCCTATGTGTGTGTGTGTGTGTGTGTGTGTGTGTGTGTGTGTGTGTGTGTGTGTGTGTGTTGTACACACTGACTTGTTTCCCAATTCCTCTTGTCCTGGATATTGGAACCCAGAAATGGTGTCAGAAACTTCTATGGATAGAAGAAGACTCTGTGGGCCCTGACGGCAGTTACATATGTTAGATTGTATAATTATATACCGTTATCGCTTAATCTTAATATCGCGTTATCTATAAACCTTCAACCTGTAAAAAGACAAGAGCCCAACCTTCATTTGTGATCTGGCCCCAGCTGTGGCCCTCGAGGGCACGTCTCTCTGAGCTTTGACTCCACCCTTATTTGACTTGCTCTGTCAGTCGCAGAGGTGAACGACATCTTGAGATTATCCAATTAGAGGAGAGAAAACAGACCCACAGAGAACTTGGCTCGGTAGCTACAGGAAGACAAATGGCTTTTTCTTGAACACTGGTGGCCTGGAACCTTCTGTTGTGGTTTGAAAGACAAAACAGTAGCGTTTATGTTGTTTTCCCTTCATGTGTCACTGTTTCATTCAGCATTTCGAGACTTTAAAAAGTAATTTCTTGACTTTACTAATGTCCTCAGTAAAACTCAGCCATACTGGTGAGAGTGAAAGAAGCCCGTTTCCTGACGACTGTCCTCAATTATAAACACATACTGACTGATCTTCACTTCAAAGCCATCCCTCATGTTCTGCCAACGTGCACAGAAAGTCGTTCTCTTGGCGTTTGTCTGCAGCCGCTGGTGTCTCATCGCCTCGTGCCTCTGGTGTTGGAGGTGCTTCTAAAAGAGAAAAATGAAAGACAAAGGAGAAATTCTCTCTGCTGTTGCGCTCACGCTCTGGATTACCTCCTTCTGAAGGAGAAGAATTCCAAACTTCTCCTCATTAATTTTTTTTGCTCGGTGTGAACTCTAGATGCGGAGGAACCGTGTCACAGGTTTTTAGCTAAAGAGAGCACAGCTGGACGCGTCTTGTGACCTAAATCTCCCTCTGTTTTTGATTAATTTTGTAACAACTGACCTTGAGCCTCTCCTGCTCTTTGAGGTCATCCGCCAGCAGCTTTAAAGTTGATTCATTTGGATGTCAACATTCTTTTCAAGTTGAACTCTTTTGTCATTATTGTACAAATTTGTTGTTAAGTAAAAATGAAATACAGCTTTAAGCAGTCAAATCTGCCACATTCAAGGATCAAGGACTCTTTCTCTGACACCCTGACGTTTACAACACACATCTGCATCCAGGGAACGCATCTGACATTTAAGATGTGCTAACTTTGCATCTATTCCAAAGTAATTGACGTGAACTGTTGCACACCCAAACCTCAGAAAGAGGGTTGTTGGGTATGTAATCTATTAAGATTTACAAAAAAGTGAGCCAAGGCTATTAAATAGCACACAATCATTTTTCATGAGTCTCGTCATGCCGGCAATGTGTGAGTCTTTATTTGTGGTATAATTCAAGAATTTTTCTTCTTCTTTTTGGGGTGAGTGTGTGTGTGTGTGTGTGTGTGTGTGTGGGGGGGGGGGGGGGGGGTACAAACACGGAGAGCATGAAGCGAGGGAGACTTGAGCGTCAGATGGGAGGCTGTAGCAGCTGCCCCTCTTCACTCGTAATATCGCGACAGCAGACTCCATGTCTGCGTTTCCATGTTGTGACTCATTGGCACTCGGTGTTATTATTGGCACCTTCACAATCCAACAGGCTCTAAGAAATCAATGAAACTGGATGATTTGTGGCCAGAGAAGAGGAATAAGAGCTGTGATGATGATGATGATGGAGGGGAAGGTGAGGGGACAGGAGAGTGCAAGAGTAATGCTTAACAATATAGCAGTTCCAGTGCATTTGCCTCTTTATCGCCGCACTTCCCTGTGTAGCTAATTGATTTAGAATGTAATGAGGTCTTCACTGGCTGAAGCAGCCCACATTTGTTTCCCCTTTATTGCTTTGCTGCTTTGCATTCCAAGGAAATCAACAAGTGTCGAACCGCAGCGCTTATCACTCTGATGGTTTCAATTTACCACGTACCCTCTAAACGATTCCAGAGAAGCTGATATTGCGAAACATGACAAAAAACAAAGCGATGCCTGGCTCATGAGACACAAAGAGAAAAACATGGAGCACATGCTGACATGTTGAATCAGCAGCTTGGCATAATGATAATGAATCAATTGCCAAAAACTTGTGTATTCCCTTGTGAGTGCTGGTTCTGTCCCAGCAGGAGATGTGGCTCGGAATGAAGAGGCATGTTGTCTGCTTATTGGGAGGGTGGTCGGAGTGCTCTCCCAGGCAGAGCAACTCTTTAGCTGGCAGTGTGCAACAATCTTTAAAGGACAAAACAGGCAGATAAGCCTCCCTCCGCTGTCTCCCACAGCAGCTGGACGGGTGTTTTGGACTGGACCGGGGATTAACTGGCCTGTAACCGAGCCAGCGGGCGGGAGCCTGGCAATCAACCAGACGAAGGGTTGCAGGAATAAACACATGCGCACATGGGAGGAAAGATCACACATTTCAGGGAGCGAGAGCTGTTTTAAAGATTCTGCGGAGAGCAATGGACATCTTCCAAATTACTTTTGTTGTCGCTGTGAACAAAATATGCATCGATGGCTGAGGATGTTATGGAAGCTAAGCTAGCTAGCAGAGATCTTCTTCCTGCGGGAAAAGATACGGATCAAGTACTGACTGTTGACCATGCAACCTTATTGTTGACCTCCCTTTTGTTTTGGGAGTCTTGTTCAAACACGTCCAGCTGATCGAGTTGTTTCAATCCAAAGATTTCTTTCAGGTTTTGAAGACGCCTCTCGACGCAGAAAAGTTTGGAACCGGAGGTGCCTTTTAAATGAGAGGGAAGAGGGAAGATAATATCAAGATAATATCAAGAACCTAAAACATGTCCAGTCCAGCGTCAACAAATTAGCTGCTGTAAAACAAGAAAGTTAACAACTTCTATTTGACCTAGAAATACACCACAGCCTGGGAATGGAAGCCATGCTTGAACTTTCTCTAGGATCCTGCCTAAAACTAGCTTTTGACAGCAAAGCCAGATGTGATAGATGTTTTCTCACAGGAGATCCGAAGCTGACAACAGTCAGTGAGTCTGTGTGGCTTTCTGGTAATTTATGTTATTAAGCTGTACATCAGTTACTGTAAGCGTTTGTGGGGTGACAGTTTTAATTAGACCATTTTTCTCATTTCTTTTGGGGGCATTGCTGCGGTTAGCGCTGTCGCCTCAGGAAGACGGGCTTGGGGTTTGAGGCCGAGATGCAGCCTTTTTCTGTGGAACATGAGCCTTCTCCCCATGTCCACTCGTGTTTTCCTGCTATCCATCCAACTGGAATAAGTGATGCTGAACAAAATAAAGATGCAGGATTTTGTCTCTTTTCCAGAGGACATACATGCAGGTAGATTTTAAACAAATGCAAAGACATTAGGTGTGAAGAAGTGAAGAGACAGCTGGAGCATTTGGTGCTTCAGGGCTGCTGGACAAGGACTCAAGTCGAGTAATTCCTCACCCAATAATCTCTACAGTCCTATATTTCTTTTTTTTAAAGTCAGAAACTGCGAACCCTGTTGAATAATGTGCACTGCGTGTCTGTGCACGAGAGGTCCAGGAATCATTACAAACAGAAATGACCAGATGAGACAACACAGAATCGAGTTCGGGCCAAAAGAAACACAGGCGGCGCCAGAGAGTGAACACATGCTTTCAATTTTCCAGAGCAGTGACAGGTTTACTCCATTACCCTCTGCCTACTTTCCTATTACCATTGTCTTAGCGGACTAATTGGACGTTTGTGGCACATGCCTGTAGAACGACTGCCGTAAAATAATCCCATGGAAAGTATTGTAACCGATGGCAGCGGGAGGTGGATTATCCAGCCTTGCAACAAGGTTCAGAAAGCTCAGCTCATCACCACGTCTCTTAAAAGATAGGTGGAAATTATTCGCTTCAGACTGCTCGGAGTGCCATCTGGCAAGCTTGGATTTGCACCATCGTTCTGGACTCCGGCCCCTCCCATTGGACAGTGTTATTCTTTAATTCAAATCCTTCTTGAACAATTTTCCACGGCTGGCATCCACACGGACACAATAAATGAGCCCTTTAGGACTATTTTTCTGGATTTGTGTGCCGGGTACTGGTGTGGAAAAATAAACGCGGTTGCTACGCTGGTCAGCCATCTATCGACATGAAAATCCATAAGTTGCATCATTTTGTTGTTCATCTTTACAATTAAACATACAGATGTGGCTTGAATGCAACAAATCCCTCCATTTCAGGGGCTGCAGATTAGCTTCAGTGTCAGTGGTTCAAGATCCTTTCAGCAATTATTGGATATTGACATTACCGATAGAGCTTAAACCACAGATTCAGCATCACCCTGGGGGGGAAAACGAATAAATTTAGAGTTGGAGTATGTTTAAGAATTCCCTGGATGAGGATGAAACAAGCCAAGCTCATCCTGGAAGAGGATGTAATCTGTGTGCCTTTATGATTCAGACTGAAAGGAAAATTGCAGATGTGTGCTGACAGAACAAAACGTGTTTCTACACTGTGGATTTGCTCACGTGAGCTCTCTGAATCCACCTGAAGATGAATGTAAAGGCCGAGGCCAAATACAGCTCTGAATGCTCTTCAGCTGCTGGTTCACGCCTGCAGAGATCACAATTGTTTTGTCGTAATTCTCTTTTGGCTTTGAAACACAAAGACGTGGAGAGACAGCAGCAGCCGCAACATCTGGATATTGATGGAGGTTTGCGTGCGTGAGGCTACAGTTTTGGCACCGAACTGACGAAGGAGCCCAAGATATTAACACAGAGGTAGTTTGGGAATTAAAGCCTATTGGAGCCTGTGCCTGAACATTGGGCACATCACACTGTTGTCAAGTGTTCCTGAATCAGTGGTGTTGAAAGACGTTGCCTCCACTGTGATGCAGCTGGTTGGAACCGCAGCATCTGTCAAAGAGCGAGCCAGCTGGAGTTTAACGCTTCCCCCAACTGTCTGCAGGAGAAGTGTAGGTCATGACTGGAGCTGCCTGGAGCTGCCTGGAGCTCCCTGGAGCTGCCTGGAGCTGCCTGGAGCTGCCTGGTGCTCCCTGGAGCTGCCTGGAGCTGCCTGGAGCTGCCTGGTGCTGCCTGGAGCTGCCTGGAGCTGCCTGGAGCTGCCTGGAGCTGCCTGGTGCTCCCTGGAGCTGCCTGGAGCTGCCTGGAGCTGCCTGGTGCTGCCTGGAGCTGCCTGGTGCTCCCTGGAGCTGCCTGGAGCTGCCTGGTGCTCCCTGGAGCTGCCTGGAGCTGCCTGGAGCTGCCTGGTGCTCCTGGAGCTGCCTGGAGCTCCCTGGAGCTGCCTGGAGCTGCCTGGAGCTGCCTGGAGCTCCCTGGAGCTGCCTGGAGCTGCCTGGAGCTGCCTGGTGCTCCCTGGAGCTGCCTGGAGCTCCCTGGAGCTCCCTGGAGCTGCCTGGAGCTCCCTGGAGCTGCCTGGAGCGTCTGAGGCGAGCGTCCAGTCGCTGGACACATCAGATCGAGCTGCTGGACAAACCAATAGATGCCAGGATGAAGCACGCCATGCTAACCCAACACATATCCTCCCTGTTATACAGCACATAGCATAAATATATACGTCACTGTTCTACAGTCTTCAAAAGCAAATTAACCTGGTTTGCATGGCTGCAGATGTCTGGGCTTCTCATTGGCTGGTGCAGGTCGGGAATGCTGCTGCTCTCCCTGGGAGGAGAGCAGCAGCATTCCCGACCTGCCACCTCCCAGGGAGAGCGAGCTGAGGCGGGACGCTGGCTGGAGAGGGGATGTGTTGTGGCCCCCCCTTAGCTGTGGCGGCCCCTGGTTGCTGCAGTGGGACCAGAAATGTGGGAACCTTGTGTCTCTGCATGGATGTTGATGTCTTTCAGCTACTCTAGGAATGATGTGGTGAAGCCTTGGGCTAACGTTGGCTAAGATGTTTCACTTTTTATTTAGTCAGTGGATCCGGATTTGGTTAGATTTTTCTGGGGCCAGTTTCAGGATACATTGGATAAAGAGCCCAGAACTGGCTCATGAGGATTCTTGAGGGTTGGTTCAGTTATCTGAAGCATTTTTACTGGTGTTGGCCAGAAGATGGCGCTTTTAGATCTGTGTTTTAGATAACATTTTACATCGCGGATGTGTGATGGGACCCCGATATTTAAGGATGTGAGGTGATGTCATTTATGTTTGTCATGCATCTACTTATTTGTCCCATGTGAAAGAATTTTAAAGGTAAAAGTACGCGTTTGATCTTCAGGCGAAAAATGTGCTGCTTTGAAGCGTTGATCTTTGGAAATTAATGATGTAACTGTTGAATTTCCATCTGATGTGGCAATAAACACTTGGGTGGTTTATTTCTACACCAGATCAAACTCATCCATCAAATACAACATTGCTAATTTCATTGTTTCACTGAGTCATTAATGCATCCACGGCTGACATTTTTCCTCAGGATTTTTTGTGTATTTGTTTCGGTGTTTTAAATCATTTCAGCACGAGCGATTCAGTCCAGAGAAAAGAAAGCACAGTTTATGATTCAAGAAGAAAGAGACGATGCTGAGGCGCTGTTTGTTGCATAATTTTAACTTCAAGGCGCCCTACCTATTTCTGAGGAGCAGAGTTTGGTTTTTATTTGGTTTGCACTCCATGGAGATCAGGGTCAGATTCAGAACAATGTTGCAAAAGTTGCAGCGCTGGATTTAAACCATTTGAGTCTGGCTGGGGGCTCTTCAGGTCCGAGCATAATCATCCACAGAAGAAGGAAACAGTTTGTTTATCAGTTCAACCGTTGCTGGTTTCAATCTGCACTGATTGTCTTGGTTTGTACTTCTAAACAACACTGTGCTTTCCTAGTTTACAGTATTTAAATGAGCATTTAGCCTGAGAAAGAAAATTATTTTTACTTCCGCCGTGTGGTTATTGCTGCATTAATGCCATTACAAACTTTATGTGCATGAATAAGGATAAAAATGAGGATTTCACATCGTCACCTATCATTTGCGCTGTTGTCTAATGCTTACTTAACCAGGCCAAAGCAGGCACACACACACACACACACACACACACACACACACACCACACACACACACACACACACACACACACACACACACACACACAGTTACACTCCATCAGCAGCATCTGCTAATGTTGTATAACATCAATCCTCCAGGTTGGTTTGAACGGGCCGTTTGTCACACGAGCCACGGGCACCTGTGGACGTGTGCGTGCATGTGCGTGCATGTGCTTGCACGGCTGTGTTCAGCAATTTGTAAGCCAGCCTACGGCTTTGCTTTTACAGACACACGGAAAACTTTTGTTGGACTGCGTGAGCACCTCTGCTAACACTGCCTGGACTGCTCCACCTACTGTAATGTGGTTTCATAACGCACCGTTATGATCTAATAAAAGGACTCAAGAAAGGCAGAAGCCAAAATAAACGGTAGTAACCCAACCAATTAAGGTAAAGAAAAGCAATGCTTTCTCATCGATGACGAGGGGTCAGAACATGCAGATTTTGCTCCAGTTGTCTCTGGAGCAGAATTATATGACCAAATTTCAGAGTGAAAAGTGGAAAATAAGTCAAAGAAAAGGAATGTTGGCTTTCAGGTTCGGCTTGAGGTTAGCTTTGGGAAGACAGTTTAGTTTAGGGTTATCAACCCTAACCCTAACCCTCTAACCCTAACTCTAACCCCTAACCCCCTAACCCTAACCCTCTAACCCTCTAACCCTAACTCTAACCCCTAACCCTAACCCTCAACCTTAACCATAACCCTAACCCTCAACCCTAACCATAACCCTAACAACGCAAGGTCCTCCCAAAGTTAACACCACAAAGCTGTTCATGCACGTTTCCAAAGTCTGATGTGGCCCTGAGCACCTCATCAGTGATGTAGAAGGTTCTGTTTGCACAATAAATAGACCTTTGAGCCCCTCATATACACACTGTCACATGACCTCACCAGCTAAATATGCCACGCTCTTATGCTCTAGCATAACATGACAGATGAGTCCTGACCTGTGCGTATTTGCTCATAAAGCTAAGAAAGAAGCTGATATTATCCATGGTTTATGATGTGGGAGACCAAAACAATGATAAAACCTTACTTAGATCATGGTTTATTGGATATTAGAATAGGTTACTAAACCAGCTGATCAAATATGACCTTGTATTTAGGATTCTATCTGGCATTTCTGGACTCCATGGTGACCTTTTGACCTCTAACAAATCTGGTTCTTATTAGTTGTTATTACTGTTGTTTAGTTCACTATAATAAACTCAGCATCACCGCTGGTGGATTCAAATGCTGCTACAAAGTTAAAATCCCAAAGTTATCCGGCACTCACTCAGCAGACCAGTCGCACTTCGAAGACACATTTGATCCGATCGGGAACTGTGAACAAACATTTGAATGCAAACACTGTTGAATGCTGTTTTGGAAAAAAAAAGGGTTGACTCAAAGGTTAAATGTCCTCAGAGTTGTAACCTAGCCTGGTTAGCTCGTTGGCCTCACATGAACTTCTGCTTCATCACTGAGCAACCACATGAGTAACGATGCTCGGCAGCTCTGGAGCTGAAGTCTGGCCTCCGCCGGTCTGTGGGCCACTGGCCCTGCGTGCTCTGGCCCCGCGTGCTATGGCCCCGTGCCCTCCATAACAGGTAACACCTGCACCTAGCGGATCCTCAAACAAACATCAGGATACAGATTTTGCCATTGACCTGAAAAGGCATTTGGGTGGCCATATGTGTTTGGCTGAACGATATCCAGAAACTACAAGTAGGTCATAAAAGTGCATTCTGGGAAGTCAGCGGGGATTTCCCACTGGATAATTACTATTATTATTAAATATGATGTTGAGGAAGCTTAATTAACGTAATTATTTTTCAGTGGAGAGTAGCAGCCCAGCCCTCCCCTGAACTCCACAGACCTGTTTATATGGAACGTCAAGTTATTGCTCAGCAATAACGCATTTCTAACCAATTTTTTAGGAAGGTAGTTTTTTCTTCCACATATTTTGGAACTCATTTGCTTCATCATTTATACAATATTTTCTTGTTAAGGTACCAGCATATTTTGGTGACACAACATCAGCATTAGACCAAACATGCAGTCTAGGGCTAATTGTGCAGGCTGGTTTAGCTAGCCCTTCTACAGGTTCATACACCAAAGATGCTGCTGCAGGAGATTTGCGGGTTCAGGAACTTGCATGTGCTGTGCTGGGATCGAACCCACAACCTTTGGTTCACAAGCTTCCGCTGCCCCAAAACTAACACCACTAAAGCCACTAAAACCTGTAATAGACTCAGACGCTGTCATCAGCAGCCATTTCTCACGCTGCTCAGCTGTTCGTACCGCTTACATACAAGTAAAATAAACTACCGTACATTCAAGCAAAATATAGTATGACAGAGGGAGGTGTTTTATGTGTGTGTTTTCATGTAGTAGAAGTGATGAATGATTGATGGAATCATTTGATTGGAGGTTTGGCACTAAAAGGCTTTTCTTGGATTTACCTTCCATGTACGAATCTGAGTTCTTGGCAAGTTGGAGCTCCCTCACCGTTTCTTTTAGTTTCCTTTTTTTTTGAGTTTCGTTGAATTAAGTGTCCGTAAAGCAGTGAATAGCATTGCAGTTTAGGAAATTCTGCTCTAAAAGTTGTTAAAATGCCAATTGTTCCTCTGTGGTGGTAACGAGTGTGATCAGGATAAACCCATACGTTCATGACCGCCACGCCCCCCCCCCCCCCCGGGGCATTCTGCCAAATCCGCCACGTCTGGAATGAAAACATGTTGGTGACAGACGTTGTGATTTACATCATGGCTGAGTGTTGAAATGTTCCCAGGATTGAAACAGCTAGATACTCCAGAAATCCAAAAAGGAAGCGGAATGCGTGAAGAATTGGCTGTGGTCCTCCGGATCACTCTGTTCGGGCTCTAACACAGTAACGGACACATTTATTGGAGCTGGTAACATCGATATTCCAGCAGATTTGTTTGCTATCTGCAGAACAGGTGCCCTGACTTTGTGCCCGACAAGACGTGCGCAGTGTTTTGACATGAGTCGCTGACCTGGAGGTAAATATACACGAATGCACAGAAGCGCAGAGACCGTCACATTAACGCCTCGGGCAGCTTCATTTGAATTCCTCCTTGGATGTTTAAAAGCACAACAAGCCAAGAAACCAACAAAACCCCGTCGGCTGTCACTGATTTATACATCACCTTTATCAGCACCTCATCAAGCGTCGCTCAGGCGGAATTAATTTGAATTCCTTCCCTTCAGCGCTCAGTGAAAGTGTCAAGTGGAGTGAATCCTGGAAAAGCTGAGAGTGGCAGAACATGCTCAAGCATCACCCCTGACATCGCTGGCGAGTACTGTTCCAAAAACAGAATTATGCTCCCCAGCATGCAAATCAGCAGCATTTCAAGGGGTCTGCCACCTCTGGACTCTCAGCAACAGCCACAAAGGCAGCAGGGAGCATTAGAACAATACGAGAACAAAGGCGTTGCTGCTTGGCTTCCACATGGAGCCCAGTGACTAATAAACTAGGTTTATTCAATACCAAAAGAATAACTCCTCTTCCTTGAAGAGCAACATGACTGCTCCTTTTGGTTGGCTACTGCTTTGTAAACGAACTTTGGATAAGATAAAGTCACTATTCTTTAGTCTGTCGGTCGTTTAACTCCCCTGTGGAGCTTCTGTGGGTTGAACTACTGGCTGGGATGTGATGGTGTTAGTTGTATTCTGGTGTACAGCATGTGACATACGTACTCTTCCATGACATGGCCATGTAACCAATCAGCAGAAGACTGGCGGGCCACGAGCAATAGAACCCAGAGGAGAGCCGCACGAAACTCGGGGTCGGAGACGGAAGGCGGAGGTCTTTACCGGGACGGAGGCGAGGCAGGACGGTCAGTAACAGGCAGGGTACCAGGTGATCGGGCCGTAGGAAAACACTGGAAAGAGTCGCATGAAGGCTGAAGACAATCTGGCAGAGAGGGACGGAGGCAGGAGCTTAAATACTGGGCTGATTACTGATTCTGAGCAGGTGAGGGAAATGATCCCCGGAAGACAGACTGTGACACACCGGGTGCGATCATCTGCACCAGCTCCACTGAGAAGCTTCGACATCTGAAGGTACCTGGAACTGAAGAGGGAGCGGAGACAATGGCTTTCTCTGTGGATCTGTAGAGAAAACAGAAAAATCCAGACAGGATGCCTGAGCTAAAGGGAAAAACTGCTCTGGTTTCTGTGTGTGATTGTGTGTGTTGGAGGGGTTGTCAGCCTCCTGTGGATAATTGAGACTCCATACACTTCCATTCCATGTGGCATTGGGTGGTGATGACAAAGGTGTTTTGATCCACAGAGGACGGAGACTCTGGGAGAGAAATCTGACTCCCTGAGTCTGGAACTTCATGAGACTGAATGACAAGTCCAGGTCTTAGTCGGGGATAGAATTCCGCCTTAAAGTGGGTGAGGACAAAGGATATAGTGTAGTCTGCATCAACTCATCTTATTTGGCATTATTACATAAACTGCATGAGAATTCACCATGAGACAATTGCGTAATCCCTGCAGCCTCTAAGCACCTGGGACATTTAAAAAGTGTTTCCGCCTGAACCTCTTGGAATATAGACGTGGGAATGATGTCACATCAGCATTGATCACATTCCCTTGGTACTATTCCAGCCATAGATCTTCTCCCCAGTTCCCGTAATGGGCTGGCAGGGGGTGGGCGGGGGCTACACCAAGGGCAGGTCACCAGCTAATTGCAGGGCTGGGACATACAAACAAAAGTAAACGCTTCCCCAAATGCATGTATTTGGACTGTGAGGGGAAGCCGAGTACCCTCGCAGCCCTGAGCAGATGCAAGGCCCACACAGAAAAGCCCCCCCGGGCCCCGAGGGCACGGTGACCATGCTGGCCCTTGTTAAACGTGTTAACGAATAATATCAGATAATAAGTAGAACAAAAGCCCTCAGAGAACAAAAGCCCTCCACCAAGCAGCTCATTCCCCCACCAGACCACCTCTGATCAAAGCCCCTTGGTTGGCAGTGCTTCCACAAAATATCCGCCAATATCCGTGTGTGTGTGTGTGTGTGTGTGTGTGTGTGTTGGGGTGGGGGTAGGACAGCTTATATAAGACTGTGGCTTTAACCTTTTCACTGTTTATGGATATTTATAAAATCTTGTCCAGTGTCAGTGGTAACTGCAGCATGCGTCTCCTGCATGAGGTGCTCATGACCAAACACAGGCCTGTTCCATGGACTACAAGGCTGAGTGGAACTTTACATCTCAGAAACCCAAACACACGCACACAAACACAAACACTTGAACACAACATATGGGATTTTAGCTAAACTGCAGAAAGTTCTGTTTGGGTTGTGTCCTAAATGACTTTTTATGAGGTTATAAATCTGAGCGTGTATGTTGTGTCTAAAACCGTATGCGATGGATATGAGGCGTCTCTTCTGGTGAGGACCTACCCTGACCTTCACCATCTGCCCTGACCTCTGCCCTCACAAGAGATGAAGATTTAAATGGCAGATCAAAAGTCTTTAAAACAATTCAGGATTACTTCATAGGGAGTCGAATATCAAGTAATAATCCTGATGGGAAAATCGTGTGTGTGTGTGTGTGTGTGTGTGTGTGTGTGTGTGTGTGTGTGTGTGTGCACAGTGGAGTCGGTTTGTCAGCTGCCCAGCTGCACAGCGTCAAATCTGGAATTCCATATTTTATATTAAGAGCACAGTCAAAAGTGCTTGAAGAGATGGAATTTGTCCCAGTGAGAGTCAAAGGTATTCCCGTGTGGAATGACACACATCAGACCAGCCGTGCGGCTCCGTCGGCGTGCACACTGTCCTGGCAGCTGGTGATGCTCAGTAATGTCCCCGATGGACCAGCAGTCAACCTTCGTAAAAAGAGCAAACCATAACTTTTGAGCAGAACGTGAACAAAACAATGTTCCTCCTGGGTTTCTGGGGACTCTGAATCTGAAGCGCTGTGCTCACAATGGCAGCAAGCTAACTGCAAACGGCCAGAGATTTTTCCTCTCTGGGAAATGATCTGCAGTCTTTATGGCTGATAGATGTCACATGTCTTCCCTCCAGGGTTCTCCTGCCCGATGGACATGCCAGCGACTGTCTCGATAACTCATATGAAAACTATTCTTACATAATTGTTAAACATTTAAGCGCCTCACTTGCAAGATGATCAGCGCAGCCTCCTTAAAGGTCTTCTGTTCAAACAGCTGCTTTGTTTTGAATGTTGAAATGAAAACAGTGATGCATTCGATGTCAATCATTAAAGAACGCACCAACACTTGTGTCTGCACGCATGTGTACGAGCCAAAGTTCCAGGGAGCTGTCAGTCTTCCACTGATGGCTTCCATGCCCTCGGAGAATGACACGATCGCACTATTCACCAGCACGTGAGTACTTTTCTTTCTTTTTTACATTTGCGTGCACACGTGCAGGAGTGGAGAAGGACGCTCGCTGATGAAGTTGACTGTAAATTACTGCGTAATTACAGACCTCAAGGAATTCACGATCTCTACGAGAGATACTTTATTACTAATTAGAGAAACCTAAGCACATATTCAGACAGTAGGACGATAAAAGCCTTAATACTGAGAGAGGAGCAGCCAGAGCCAATAAACCTGCAGCACGATCCTTTTTACACGAAGTCTTGGTGTAAACAGTTTGGAGCTGAAAGCATTGCTTGGTACGAAAGGCAGAAACCTACACTGCATTTCCTGTTTATGGTTGATCGGGACAGGAAATGACACGTGCTTAAAATGTAAAAAAGCAGATCTGTCAGTCCTTTCAGACCACCAATGCTATGATTGACACCATGTTTTTGTGTTTCCATTGAACAAATACAACAAGATTAGGCCTCACGCTTGCTTCCAAAATGAGTGTGTATTTAGATTTGGATAAATCAGCAGACGTTTATTTGGAATTGTGAGATTATTCGATTATTCCCTCCCGCTGATGTTTTCATGAGTTGTGAGAGTGAACAGTGTGTTACAGTTGTCGGCCTTCCAGTCGTGTGTTACAATTCTGTCTCCTTCAGGCAGATTACTGAAAACCCAAATTTCCATCACTTTCATGACCCTTGTAACCTGTTTAGCGGTGCAATAACTGATTGATGAGCTGTACTGACTTCATAATGCTGTCTTTATTTAGTTTGTCTCTGATGTCAACCTGCTAAAAATGCCCTTTTTCAAAAGTTGTCAACAATTCGACAGCTCCTTTTTATAACCGCATGCATCCTTAAATTCAGGCTTTGAGACTTTAAAGGTGATTTAAGCTGTTTAGACTTCCTGTGTGAGTAACAAAATCCAAATCTATTCAAATATGTGCCCTGGAACACCGACACTGCAGCATGTTTCCTCCTCAAACAAGTTGGCGCAGGACAAAATCCACCAGGCTGCAGCTCAGTTACTGTTTGATAGTTTGCGTCTGTCAGCCGGAGGATCTGGTGCACGGAGGTCATGCGCTCCAACATTGTCTGAAGACAGGGAGAGTCATTTGGCAAGTGTGTGCTTGCTCTTTAAACAGAGGGGTGTGTGAGACCTTGACATGAGGTCACACTTGTCTCAGCAGATTGACGCCTCACTATCGGGCACTTCACATCATTTTCCAGAGGTTTTCCCCTCAATGCCAATATAGGGATCATGAAGGAACCAAAATGTCTTCTGCTCCCTTTTTTATGCGATGAGGAGGACGTTCCTCTCTCACCGAGGATGGAATAGAATACTTTTGTCCCTTTGCATGACTGCATACTGCAATCACATGTAAGAAGAGCAACAATCCTGAATCATAAAGGAGCTAAAATTAGCTTTGTGCAAGTTATGAGTTCTGCATTTAAAGGTCTTACAGGTCTTAAAGAGCCTTTTTTTCCCACTTTGAAACACTTAATAGCCATAAATCAGGCTGACAGTCTTGAAAAATGTGCTGGTAGTAGCTCTGCCTTCAGCTATGGGATCAGATGAAAATGACAAAATATGATGAAGTTCCACATCTTTTCCACTTGTTGTTGCCAGTGAATTCCCCCACTCTCAAACTGTTGGAAGTCAGAAAACTCTTTCTTTTTTCAAGTTCACAGTCCTCTCTGGTTTGGAAATTCATCCATTTTCTCTTCCTCCATGCTTCACTTTCTCCACACAAGTGCCAAAACCAGTTGGACCAAATATTAATGTCATCATCCTAAAATTTCATCATCCACATTTAACTGTTGAAAGGGACATTGAAGGACTTTTTGTTTCAATTAAAATGGGTAAATAGCTGGAACCCCTCAATGTAAAGAACCAGACTGTTGTGGCTTGTTTAGATTAGCTCAGCCCTCCACAGCTGTACTGAATATAAATGCAGAGCTTAATACTCCACTTTTGCAGCCTGAGTGTGTATTTCCAATCATCCGTTGGTTTGACGACTGTTTTAAATGGTCCCTGCCGATGAGCCACAACAGCAACGTCTGGCAAGATCAGACAGCGTGGATGGACGTGTTAGCAGAGGTTAGGCACCCTGGAGCTCTAGTCCCAGCTAACCCCCCTACGCATGTCCCCCTCGGACACCACACCCTCACTGACTGCTCACTGGAGCTCTGGTTTTTCTGTGGGTGCCCCACTTCAGGGGAAGATGAGCCCTCATGTCTTGATTGACAGCTGACCATGAAGAGACCCTAAAGTGGACTCAGAACTTAACAACAAGGTTACTGTATGATTTGGAACTGGCCTTGAAATATGTCAGAATCCCCCCAGAATAGCTGGAAAATGGGAGGGAAGTGTCTGCAAAACCCAGCTTAACCTTACGTTGAGATCCAAAATAAATGGATGGATGGATAAAAGGCCACATTTCAGAAGACTGACCATCATTTTGAAAACATTAGCCCATATTCTCTTTCATTCTTGTCACGCTGCTCAACTTGTGGTTAGCTGAACATAATGACCTCAATAAATGGGCAACGATCAATGAGCAAGGAGAGGAAATAAATTTTAGCTGGCCCAGGGTCAGTTCCATTTCTAGCTATCTCAACAGAGTGGTCCAAAAACTCAAAACTCAAACACTCCATTGTGTGTTCTGAATTTTAAAAAAGCTTTCATCTTCTTAAAAAAGGCTTTTGTGCTGCCTCTGCTCTGAAAAAAGGGACTGATACACGCATTCTGTGCTTCAGCGCAGCATAAATAGAACTGGATAAAAAGGATGAAGACATCTTTAAAGTGAGGTGTTTGAACACCCCTGGTGGTCACGGTGGTACCTGGTGAGAAAAATAAAAATAAAGATTACTGCTGTGAAACTTCTGGAGCTCCAAGAAAACCAGCGGTATAAAAGCCTATTGTGTGAGTTCCATATTTCCTGTCTGGGATTTACCAGGTTGGACAGGTAGACGCAGTGAGGAATGTTCAGAAAAGCCTAAGTAGGTCAGGACATTTGAGGGTTTCGCAGCTTCGTGCTGTGATGAATTCTTATACTTATCACTGTTGTACGACTTTGGTCTCTGACTTCAGGCGGATTAGATGTTTTCACAGCTCTGTGTCTCCCTTGTGACCCAGATCCAGCATGTCAGACCCACAGGAAGATAGATGTCTTACATCTGGGAATAGGGGCTATGCTCTCAAAGGTTAGGGATTATAAATTCTCCTTGACCTGCAGATGGGAATTAAAAACACTGGAGCAGCCTTTTTTCATGTAGCTTGATCATAAAAATCTGGACTTGTTGTCTCCACTTGATTAAACATCATGTTATCAAAAAGACCCGAATCTGGGGGTCTGGAAACCATATCTAGACCTCTTTCATTGAGTTAGAGGTCAATGAAAAAAAGTCTAGACATGGGAAATGACTCCTAAGGAAATTACTCAAGATACACTTTTCATGCTTTTCACAGCCAGTCAGATAAAGTAATGTTGACAGGAGGGTCAACGAGTTGAGCGCTAATTGGCAGCATCCTGAGATGTGTTCACAGCACTGGCTCAGTTGGGATTTAGGATCATGTTAAACTAAGGTTACAGCTTGAATTGGTTGGATATATCACCTGATAACAGGTGATATTACAGGTGATGATATGCCCCTCTCATGAACCATGAACCAATAACCAACAAATCTGGCTGGAAACAGCCCTCCGAAGAGATCAGCAGCTCATAAGGGCAGAGACGTGCACACTGGAGGACCTGTCCTGCCCCCTTCCACTTTACCCTCCACGCTGCAGGTACAATCTGGGCTGCTGCATTCACCAGAAGGTTCACGATGACTCTGGACCTGTCAGCCTCTTCACTGATGATGACATGGAGACTGACCCAGAGCTTGTGGAGTCAGCAGAACCCCTTCCCCATCAATGACAGAAAAGCTGAGGAGATGGTGATGGGATTCCACAGACACCTGTCTACTGCTCACACCACGGTGAAGCCCCAGGGAACGACACTCCCCATCCTGACATAATGTACAGGAAGGTCCAGAGCAGGTGTTCTGCTGTGAGGGGTCCACTCCTAAAGACCTTCTGACTCTGTGGGCATCTGCCATCTTGTCCGGCGTGGTCTGATCGAGGAGCAGCATCACAGATCCGGAGAGGAAGAGGTTGGACCCGGTCATAAAGAAGTGGAGTTCAGTCCTGAAATGTGGAGGACAGAGGGTCCTGGTCAACCTCACATCTGTCCTGGACCATGAGTCTCTGTCCCTGCAGGTCTTTCCTTCCTGCCACTGGTCACCCTGTAGTAACGGTACTGTCCTCTCACGTTACAAGTGCACGTTTCTTCACAGTCACTTTGTTTATTCTACTTGTTTAGTTTGTACTAATATTCAAAATAAACAAACACAATTTTTACATTTTAATTTTAATATATATATCTTGAAGATTTTTCTTAAACACTCATTTCTGCTTGGCTATTTGGCCATTGCAACACTGTAAAATTCACCTCCGTGGGACAAATAAAGGTTTTCTTCTTAAAATTGGCTTCCATTTGTCTGTTGTAGGAACGTGAGAGCTCTCAGGGTTTGATGCGGTTTCCCGGTCGCTGTGTGGGGTTGCAGAACTCTCCCACATGCATGAGTCAGACTTCCCTGGTTCCTTTGTGGTCATTATCCTTTCCAGAGGCTTGCTGACAAATGAAAAAAAGAGCAGACCGGGAACAAAAAACAGCTTTCAATGCCATAGTTGAAGGAATGGTCCAGTCGGCCTGAGCTTCAACGCTAGATTGATTACATCTTGAGGATGAAGTACTCATTTTACAATAGAAAAATGTCTGTTATTGATGATTACTTGTCAAATATAAACTGTGGTCTGGTGTATGGGGTGTGTTTGCCTTTCAATATATAACTAGGAGGGGAAAATAAAGGAAACACCTGGAAAACTATAAAGTGCAAACTATAAACCCGGTAGGGAGCAGTTTCCTGTCATGTCTGGACTCCTCGGTGCCCCAGGATATAAGTTAAACATCAGTTTATGTCATCCTCAGCTATCATTTCAGGCTGATAAAATTTGTAATTTATTGTAGCAGACACACGTCAAACAATCAGTGTTTCTGGTCATTAATACGAAGCACAAGCACACCAGCGCACGTTATAGCTCACAGCGAGTTTACCCATCTGAGCTGTTAATATTCTTGGAACACGGGCTTCAATATTGTTACAGCTGCAAAGCCCTCAAATCTCATGGCGAAAGTTACATTATGATGCTTTTTTACAAGAAATAAAATGCATACATGTCCTTCCAAAAGAAAGAAACTCGAGGGCTGTCTCAAAGTACTGGAGCTAAAAGAATAAAATGAACTTTAAGCCCGCCGGCTCAGAACGATGGGTCGGTTCGGTCACGTTGCTCCACTGCTGAAGCATTTTCACACGTCTCGCTCAAACCTTCCTCCATGCCTTTCTAAGATGTTGATTCCACGGTAGAACACTTTTGGGGTGGTTCTAGTGGGACTTTAAGCTGAATTTAATGCTGGTTGCATGTATGGTGCATCAGTAGCGTCCTTCACCGAAGACCATGATCACCTGTGACACACATGTCAGTGTAACTTATTTACCTGTGAAGGATCGATTCGCTCTATGCCTGGAGTTTGAACTCAAACACTGTGCGTGAACAAGGGGGATTATTACTGTCAGCACCTTAACATGGGTAAGTCACTTTCAGAAATATTAACTCTTTTCTGGTAAATCTCACCCTGATTGAAATGAGCGATTCAAATGTTTCATCAAGAGGAACAGTTTTTCTCTACGATGTTTCCTCCTGACATAGGTCCATTTCTTGAGCTCTAATATGTCACAATGCCTCTAATTCATTACAGGACCTGCACGAGAGGTTTTTCTATTTCTTGGCACATGTCTGATTTCCCTCACACCCAGTTGCTATGGAGGAAACATTTTAGTGTTCCCGTTGGACGGCAGCCATTGGGTCAATATGAAAGTTTTAATGGAAGAACTTCACGCAAAGGGACACCACCTCACTGTTCTAAGGTCTTCCACTAGCTGGTACATCCCAGAAAAATCTGACCTCTTCACATCTATTACCTTGCCAATGAAGGACAATTTTGAAGATTTCTTCCAAATGTTCTTGAATGAGCAAATTAAGGTCTGTGATTTATGGTTTATGTTATTGAGATTTCAGATATCTGGATAATCGCCTTTTAATGACTTATGTTCCTTTTGTTTTTAGGCACAACGAGATGATGCTTCTGCCCTTACTTTCATTAAAACCACCATTAGTTTCCTTTCAATGATCGTTGAGGCCCATAACATATGGGGCGAAGTCCTGTCTCAAATGTTTGATGACCAGAAGTTCATGAAGAGTTTAATAGATGCCAAATATGATCTTGTTCTTACCGACCCTGCGATGGGAACGGGGGTCATTCTTGCCAAATACCTGAAGCTGCCTCTCGTGCTTAATGTTCGCTGGATCACGGGTGGCGACGGTCAGTTTGCAATTGCCCCATCGCCACTGTCCTACATCCCAGTTCCAGGATCTGGCTTAACAGATAAAATGGATTTCTTTGACCGAGTCAAGAACATGCTTTTTTATGGTATTCAGTTGTTTCAGCAGAAATATTTTATCGAGCCGAGCTACAATGCCATTTGCGCAAAATATTTTGAGGGTGGATGTGACATCATTTCACTACTTCAGGAAGCGGATATTTGGTTATTCAGGTCAGATTTTGTCTTCGACTTCCCTCGGCCAACAATGCCAAATGTCATATACATGGGCGGGTTCCAGTGCAAACCAGCCCAGCCGCTACCAGCAGAGCTGGAGGAGTTTGTTCAGAGTGCCGGGGAGCACGGAGTCATCATCATGACTCTGGGAACGCTGGTTAATGCTCTGCCCCCGGAAGTTGCCGATGAAATCGCCAGCGTCTTTGCCAAGATGCCCCAGAAGGTAACACACACTCACATCTGTAGCCTCGCTATAGGTCGATGCATCGCTGCAGCAGCCACCAGGTCCCAGTCTTGTGTAAGAAGACAGAAATCATTTACAACTTTAACAACTAAGATATGATCTCTTATCAGGTCATATGGAGGCACAAAGGGAACCATCCAGCCACGCTGGGCAACAACACCATGATAGTGGAGTGGATGCCGCAGAAAGACCTCCTGGGCCACCCCCAGACCAGAGTCTTTGTAGCGCATGGTGGAACCAACGGAGTTCAGGAGGCCATATACCACGGCGTCCCTGTGCTTGGCATACCCTTGTTCTTCGACCAGTTTGACAACCTCCTCCGTCTTCAGGAGAGAGGAGGGGGGAAGATCATCAAACTCAATGAAATTAGCAGCCAGAGTTTCGAGCAAGGCCTCAACGAATTGCTCCATAAAGACAGCTACAGGGAAAACATGCAGCGGCTGTCCCGCCTACACAGAGACCAGCCCATGGCGCCGATGGACCAGGCAGTCTTCTGGGTGGAATATGTGATCCGCCATAAAGGAGCGGCTCACCTTCGTACCCATTCCTACCAGCTGCCGTGGTACGTGTACCACAGTTTGGATGTCGTCCTACTATTGCTGACCGTCCTGACGCTGCTGCTGCTGGCCACTCACGCCGTCATTAGTTTCCTTTGCTGCAGACGTACAAGAAAGACGAAAAGGAAACAACACTGATTAAAGTCAGAGTTGGTCTGAAAGCATCAAGTTGGACATGTTTTGGAGATTAGACTGTATAAATATATTTAACATAATGTAATAAATCTACTTTATATGGTCGCATGGCTGTGCTACCAGCTTGGATAAAAGTCATATTGCCCATATTGAAGGTATTTATCCACCATGGAAAGGCTCCAGTGATGATGAATGCTTAGAAATAAAACCTCTGACCAAGCAGTGAAGGGACCCAACGCTGTAACTCTGCTCTCGCCTCACGCATCCATTTTTGCAGATGTCCTGGCGTCAGATACTCACATTCCGGCAGAAACACGAAGCACCAAAACTCATAAAATTAATGTCAGTACAGTATTCAAGACAACTGACAACCGAGTCTGTCCACTGAACAATATTTGTGACTGTTAATTACTTATTATTATTTGTTGCGTAAGTCTGCCACACGTGTCAGATTCGAACAAACATCTTGACCTGCGTTCTGTCCTTTATTATCAGTTATTAGTGACGTCTTCTGTCTGTACAAATTATGTCATTTTCTTGAGTAAAATTAACGCGGCGTTAAACAACTTTTAAAAAGGATGTTTGTAGTTTCACAAAATGGTCCATTTAATTATGATCTTAATTTATGAGTGGAGTTGACGTGATGAATTTCACCACAAACTAAAAATCCATCAAACACTGCTGGAAATATTCAACGGTGAGAAATCCTCCTTGATCGAGGTGCTGATAAATGTCAGTTGGCTTATATGACAATATGCGTTTCCAGTGCTTTTGTTTCTTCGTCTCTATGACGGCAGCCAGAAAACCTCCACAGCCACAAACAGCCTCCAGATCCCTGTGCAAACTAGCAGGAGCAGTTGTGTAATAGCATGTTTGAATATTGCAGCTTAACAACAAATGCACTTAAAAAAATAGGCGCTTATTTTCTGTCTTTGTGTTTGGTTTGGTTGCAAATAGGTTTTTTTTTTTAGGATTGCCAGAATAGTTTGAAGGTTGTTCCTTTTAGGCGAAAGGTCCCATTAATGTCAAAAGAAGAGTTTAAGGCGGCTCATTGGAGGAGAAAAGTCTACATCCTCCAACTTTCACAACTTTTCGATGTGGATTGTTCTGATTTTGCTGTGATGATGACTTCATTAGGTCAGATTCTTGTGGTCCGACAGCCCAACATCTGCTGTGGGGAGTGTCCACAGGGGTTTGATACATCACATTATTGGTAACTGTGACAGCTGAGCTTATGCCCCCCCCACCCGAGTCCCGGGATCTGGTCCTGGATCTCCTCTATCCCTGACTTCGTCTGGGTTTTTCACCCCCGTTTCTTTTGAGAATCCGTCTTGGGATCATGTTGTGCGTTCGATGCTAGCCAGGTCAGGAAACAAGCTTTGAATATACAGCTACACTCAAGAGTAAATGAAGGCTTCACAAATATTTTACAACATTTTAAAAGTTACACAAAAATGAAATATAAGCAGAGAAAAGCATCGAACTTCTTACTTCTTTAAAGATAACACTTTATCCTGAAACCTAAAATTGATTTTTAAAGATTCAAAAAGTCATCCACATCACAGGAGTATTAATATATCACGTCCTATTATGTAAACATTAGAAAAGGTGTTCCGCAAGGCTCGGTGTTCGGACCCATCTGATACAATCTGTGTTACTCTGCCTCAATGCAACATTGGGAACATCTTCTAACCTCCACTGTGGAGAGAAAACAGAACATCCCAAGGCCAGTCAGCACGCACAACTGGGGTGAAAAAACATCCAGATGGACCATGATGGGACGTGAGCAGAAACCACAGCAAACCCAGTATAAAGTGGAGCGACATGAGACGGTCCCACAGGCCAGACCAGGTGACTGGCAGGGATTTTAGGTGCTGACAGATGTTGGAGCTCATGTCAGTCAGCATGAAGCAAAGCTCAAAGAAGGTTTTAGTCAGGTGTCTCTACCACAGACACACATATCAGCCGTTAGTCCCTCAACCAAGCTCAATAATATCTGGACAGAGGTCTGAGTGAGTCCTGCACGACCACGTCAGGTTCTCTTTACTGATTTATGGGATGTAGTGATCATTTACACTATAAAAAGCTAAAAATGTTGTTATATGAGATGTTTTCAGTCAGAACCAGCATCTCTTAACAATCTTCATGGATCAACTCTGGTGATGCATCTGATGAGATGAGGAGTTGGAAGTGCTGGATCACTGGGTCGCACACGCTCGTGCACGCTCACACGCACACAGACATATGCAGCATGACATCATTGCCTCCACAGATCACATTATTGAACAGTGTTAAGTGATGTGTGGAGCTTTTACAGATGGTCCGGTTCTGCTCTGGTCCTCTCTGCTGCCATCTGTTCGGTTCTCACACACCCGCCGTGTGAATTTGATTCCCAACAGACCACATTATCTGCTGCATTAAATCATAGAATTAAAAGGAAGAGAGCATGTAGCTTTATCCTGCGTACATGTTCATCCAGTCTTAGTCTGGGCTACTGAGCTGGCAGCATGTTGGGTTCGAGCGATGGGTTCTAATCTGCTTTATTAGTGTGTCGCGTCTCTGCCGGACGTTTTATTCCTGCCTTTCAACTGGGGGCGTCCACAGCTTACATCTGTTATTTTAGTTACTGTTGATCACAGATGTTGGTTTTTTATCGTTCTGGAAAACCAGAACAAGATCTTCCCTTTTGTAAGATGGGTTACATCATCTCACAACTTTGAGTTTAGCTTCAACCTGCTGGAATTATTTAGAAATGGAGCCCAAAAGGAAGGAAGGAAGGAGAGTTGACGGGGGAGATTTTGACCCGTCCATGAAATTCCTCAGCCCAGTTTCCTTCCAGTGCTTCCACATAAAAACACATGCAGGCACAGATAAGAGTACTTCATTATCTTATCTACATGTTCTGTCGTCTCTCTAAGAAAATACAGTGTGTTTGAGCAAAGCACGGCAGATGCTTAATTTAAGAAGAAAATACTGGATTTAGCGGCAGAACAGCTGATATGGAAAAAATAGGATAGTAAGATGAAGACGAGTAAGAGGAGCCAGATGAGGTGAGGTCGACCACGTGTGTCGTCTACATAATTCTACATTATGCCCAGAGGTCTGGATTCATTGTGTACTTTTTAACATCAGTTCAATTTAATCAAATGTGTTGTTGGACAGATTTCCCTCAGCACACATCGGTACGTCTGCCGATATTTCCCTACATCGGTGGGGCCGTTCCATGGAAGACTCCTGGAGCCATTCATCTGAGAGCTGTTCAAACATGCTAGCTGTTATTAGCACGTCTGACAGGTCCTGTGTGAGAATGCCAGCTCACAACTTCTCAATCTTAAACTGCCTCCAGAAAAGATTGGGCATATTTATGATGCGTGCTTCTGCAGAAGAACATATAACGTCATCTACATGCTCCAGGAGCCTTCTGTAGAGTCATAACTGTCTGGCATGCCTCCATCTTTTATAGTACCTCAGAATCAGAATCAGAATCAGAATCAGATTTATTGCCATTGTTCATGTAATACACAGTATTACACAAGCCAGGAATTTGTCTTGGCCTTGCCTCTGATGAACGAACAAATTTGAAAACAAATATAATATAATACAGTATACAAAACTGAATCAGGACAAAGCTGCGTGTTTATTAGACAGAACATTTGTGCACACATATTGTATTTATACCTCATACCATTACGGTTGTAAATATTAAAGTAAATTAGGTCATAATGTATTTAATGTGAAGGGTTTCAAAGTCCATATATGTTGAGTTCCATGAAATATATGTTGCCATGCTACCAGATGAACAGCTAGCATGAAGCGGAACCCCATATTGTGCTTTTCTAGATTTCTTTAGTGCTGCAGGACAACGCGTGTTTATCTTCTGGACAGATTCTCACTCTAACTTCAGGTGCAAATGTCCCATATTTTGCTGGTGTTTCCATAAAGAATGACTGAGAAATGTGTAAAAGACTGGAATGTTTAATTTTCATTAGGTCATTTACAGTGAAACACTGAACTGTGATATTATTGAGAATTCACAAAGAGTTAAAACAAACCCAAATAAAACGTATTTCAGACTATTTTACCAAGCTGTTATTAATATTATTATTTTTAAAAAAGAATCACGTCACTGTTAAGAATATGTATAGCACCTTAGACATAACGTTCCAGGTCATATTATGGAGGCAAAAATCATCTCTTCTTCCCATAAATCCCAACAGTTTTGGTGGTTTGGCTGCTCTGAGCTCTGCCTGCTGCTCCACAGCTTTTCCTCAGCCCCAGCGCTCCATGGATGCTGCTCAGTCCCTGTTGCTGCTCATTGCTTTGGGTTGCGAGGACGCTTGACCAACCCTCTCCTCCTCATTCCAGCTGTGTGAGAGGAGACATTGATTGGAGGGAAAGGTAGGCGCAGGGTTAGGGTTAGGTGACCAAATACAGAGATGAAAATCACAAAAAGAGCAGCAGCAGCATCTGACGGGTGTCAGAGTCTTTGGTTCTGATCCACAGTAGATGTGCAGGAACGTGCCAACTTACGTGGAGGCTTCCTGGCAGCGGAGTATCGACCTCCCTCTGAAAAAGAGTCCGCACGTTGAACCAATGCATGACATCAGAAGCACCGCCCAGATGTGCACGTGACCTCACCTTTAATGATTTTGGTAATTCTCTCCGATTCGGCGTCGATCAGCTGTGGGTTGCTGTGGATGGTGGTGATCTTGGAGAAGTCTGGGCCTGAATGTTTCCCAACAAAACCAGAAGCATAAAGTCATTTTTAATGCATCAGATTCTCGTTTCTCCAGGAAATCTCTAATATTCTACAGAATAATAATAATAATAATAATAATAATAATATAATAATAATAATAATATAATAATAATAATAATAATGATACAGAAAGAAAACAATGACACATGGGAAAGAGAAGGCTGTGAATGGTGCGAGGAGATCCTACCCTTAATGACATAAGGCTCGTTCACCGTGACGACTCTGGATTCACCTTCAGACGGGTGTTGGAGAAGTGTTGAAAGTCAGTTAACGACTTAGCAACAGTACTGACAGACTGACAGGTACAGGTGTCCCTAAACACACCCCCTCCACCACCACCACCACCAAACAAAACACAGAGGTAGGCTTCATTAGCACACACACACGCGCACACACACACACGCACACACGCACGCACGCACGCACGCACGCACGCACGCACACACACACACGCACACACACACACACTTGCGCACAGAGAACCAGCTCTTTATCTCAAACCAGTCAGTTCAGCATGAGGGAAGCAGTTGCACCAGAACACCCACGTGCACTCAGAAGATATTAGCTGAGCAGAAGAGATGGACAGACACCAAAGTGATGATGCAGTGGGAGAAGAATGCACCCAAACTGCTGTGTTAACTTGTCTGGGTCTAAAATCACCCTGAACAGTGACCAATCAGCAGTCTTTGCTGGAACGGATCTCTCTCTGTTAATGATTGCGATCCCATTAGAACACTGATTAAAGAGCCTTTGGCTGCGCTACTGTGAGGCAGCAGAACCTCTGGCCAGAACATGGCAGCGAGACCACGGTGGAGATAGAGAAGCTTCCATTTAGCCTTCGACCCACCAGAGATAGCCAGAAAGCCCCTAGTGATGCACACCATGGTTCATGCTCTCCTGGGTTGGAGAAACAGACCTGCAAATATCTTTCCCTCTGCATCCAGACTTGCGTCTGTAAGGAGTAAAATTTGCTTCGTTAACTGTAAACGTCTAAACGTGTGAGACCGGCATCAAAAGCGCTAATCAAGAGCTGCACTTGTGACATTTTACCTTTAATAAGTTTGATAATTCGCTCTGATTCCTCTTCAGTCAGATTTGAGCTGCTGTGGATGGTGGTGATCTTGGAGATTTCTGGGACTGAATTTTCCCCAACAAGCCACAAGTTTCACATCATTATAAAATCCATCAAAACCTCTTTTCAACCTCAAAATTTCAAATAATCCTCGTGGAGAAAAGAATGCAGGAAGGAAATACAGAAAAATATCAAAGAAGGCCCAAAATGGAGTATGGGGAGCCTCATCAGGGACGGATAAGAGGAATCTGGCTTCACCTTCAGATGGAGAGAGATCATTACGGCTGCACATCCCATAATGTTACATTGTGATTCCCAAAAGGCTCCAGCCTTCCACCACTGATCTATCATGCCAAGAACGGGATACCCATCCGTAGAGGAAGAGACACCAAACCGATGATGCACCAGGAGACTGCAAACGTGACAAAACCTGATCTTTCTGACCCAAATAGGCCCAAATCCTGTTCCTGTGCACGAATTCCAAACCTGCCTTTGGCCCTTAAACATCCAATAGCTGCTTTACTGTGGTGCCATTCTCATATTTTCAGTGTCTTCCTTTTCTGACAGTTATGAAAAGGCGTCAACGGAACTTCAGGCCAGAATACAGCAGCCAGAGCAGAGAGGGATGTGAGAAATGATTGGAAAGCTCAGCGTGTCTGATTGTGTTACTATATGAACACAAACAGGATCTTGAGTTAAGATTAACAACTTGTTAAGAGAAGTCAACTGTCCAGCTAACCTGTAAGTATCCTTCCCTCTGCATCGTGACCAGCGCCTGGACGGAGCAAAATGTCTGTTAGAGAGACCTTCTTTCCAGATATGAACCACACGACCCCCCCTTTGGAAACTCACCTTCAATGACTCGTGTGACCTGGGTAATAGACGGTTGACTCTCGATCACCCTGGTCAGTGTGGTGATTGAAGGCTCCCCTTCCACGACCACTCTTGTGAGTGTCGGCTCCGTCTCGATGACTCTGGTGATCTTGGTGATGGTCGGCTCTCCTTCAATCACCTTGGTGAAGGTCTTGACTGAGGATTGACCGTCAATGACTCTGGTGAACTTTGTCTCTTCGGGAACTGTGTGGAGGAAAAACAGCTCTTGCAACATGTGGCGTGGACACGTATCGGTGCTCATTCCGAGCATTCTTATTCAAATATGGTGCCAAAAGTTGCAAAAAAGAACCATGTAGTTAAAATGATCTTTTATGATCTTATATGATTGAGCCTGAAAGAATACTAATGCAGGAGATGCAACCTTCCTCTCACAATCCTAATGGTTCCCAAAGCTCCGTGTTCTGATCATTTCACGCCTTCTCTTCCAGACGTTCACACCTCTGCATCCGTGGCACCTTTACTAAAGCTGTGGTAGCAACACATTAGCTTTTAGCCGCAATAAGATCTAATCTTGCTTTGTAAACAACATTCATCTGATTAGATACCTCGGAAAATGCGAGGAACTGATTCAGCTTTTACCTCAGTAAGAGTTGGGAAATATTCCCCTGAAGCTATCGAATGATCTACTGCCATCAACTTTCCGCTACTTAAAGGAACCAAAACACGTTTACAAATTGCTCTTAGAACCTTTTTGGTCTGGCGGGTCACGATTAGCTTCTCTTTGTGTGTGCTGTATGTTGTCCTTAGACACAGCTTTAATCATAAAATCATACAGTTTTTCTGGGCTTTTGAACCGTGGAAACAGTCTGGTTGAAACCTGGGAGGTTTATTGGATCATTGGTAAAACATGGAACAAAAGCATGTAATTAAAAGTCCTAATCTAATTCTGAAAATTGTTTATTATGAACCAGTCATTGTTCAGTCCATACGGGTCAAAGCCATAACCACATGTTTGTTACAGTTCAGATTATCTCTCGCAGATTAGAGCTGTTAAAGTTCCCATAAAAGGCCGGTAAAAGAGAAACAGATCTTTTATGAATGAGGGAAGAAGAAGAGAGTTGCAGGCATTGATGGAAAGCTTAACAAAGTTTTAGATTTCAGCGTCTTAAAAGCAAAAGTTGGATATGATTTTTTTCCAGTTTGATAGACACAGATTGGGAACACGTGACGAGAATTCCCATCAGGACCAGATGCCTCCATAAAACCAAAACCCATAAAAGTTTTTTAAATTTTCATCTTCTGAGGGGAGATTTCTTGGTAAAGGGCCCATATTTATATGTGTGATACAAACTCAAGAGCTGACAGATGTTTGATTGGATCCGTGACCTCTCCGTTAATCAAAATCAGGTTTTCCTATTTCAAAGTACTTTATTAAAAGTTATGTATCATTTTTCTTTTCAAACATGGTCTCATTTCTTAATAGGAAGCAACAAGCTCCGGCACATAATTAATTATTGTGGATCTGAACATTCTGCAGGTCATTTTAGAAAGATTATTCTTTTAAGTTCTTCCTTCTCATTAACTTTCTGGATGGGTCGGATGTGTTCTGATCCAACATTCCCAGTAAATCACAGAAGAATCATTTGTTTGTTTTATGGTGTTGAGCTGTGAACCCCAGAGAGTGACCCAAACCTCAGCAGTAGCTGATTGGAACCATTAAACGTGTCTCCTACATGGCTCAGTAGGTTCTAGGATTCATATTCTACGTTGTGTGCTTCTGATTCTCCATTTTCATCCATCGCCAGCATGTTTTGACAGTAATAAAACATAAATTGGAAATCATAAAACAAAATTCAATTTGTTTGTCAGTAGTGATTCTTCACACAAGTGTTCAGAACCAAAGCTAAGTAGCAAAGTAGCATTTCTGCAGCTAAAGTTGACACACAAATCAATGACTAAAGTAGTAAATATGCTATTAAATACGTGGCTGCTCCTCAAGTGGCTGAGAGAAATGAGAGCTTTTACAACCCTTCCTGGAGGATCTACACTCCCGCAGCTCTGCTGTGAATATATTAAATGCTTGATAATGTTGTCCATTGCATATTCAAGTCATTAGTTTGAGCACGAGTGAAGGTGTAAACCAGCTCCTAAAGCTACAGCTCTGGTGTGTTTGCATGACGAGTGGCCGTCTTGGAGGATTCTAATGGCCCAAAACTGCCCAGGAAAGAATACTCCAATAGTAAAGAGTCCCAGAGCCATAGCAGATAGAGTCCTATTCATGAAGTGAAGTGTCCTCTCGTGTTAGGAATACAACACCTCTACTGGTCATACAGCGGGTGGTGGGGCCCTTTAAGGCATCCTGCCGTTGGTCCCAACCCCTCTGAACTGAAACTGGAGACCAGCTCATGGTCTCGGACGCTGCAGGGAAGTGACAGCCTGATGACCGCATCCCTCAGGTAGCTAATTCGACACGGCAGGCGGTCCAACAAAAGCAAGAAAACCGGTGGAGAATCGGCAGAACTAAAGGGGGGGACCGTGAAGAAGCCCTAATGGAGTCGGAGGACCACTTGCAAGTCATTTGGCGTGTGGCCACTTGGTCATTTTTTAAACAAAGACCATATTCACGTTACCCCACTGCTCTGTAATACTGCCGTTCTAGTTGTCTCACCTGTTTCGATGTAATGTGTCTCAACAATCTTCTCTGTGGAAAGAGTCTTTGGTCTTTAGTGGGTCTACGCCAGCTTGATTTATCGTACAGTGACAGTGGAAGAACACTTACTGAGGAAGGTGAGCGGGATCTCAATGTACCGATATCCAGAGACAAACTGGAGGCAAGAAAGAAGACCAAAATTACATATATCCTGCACACCATAAGCTACTAAAGTACTGATCATCGGGTCGACTGTCTCTTGACCTTGATATGAATGAATCTGATCAGCTTCTTCAGCAGGACCAGGAGGTCCTCCCGGCCCACGGGCAGGTCTGCAAGTGTCATCGGAGCAACATTAGATTCCACATTGGACTCTAAATATTTTCATGCGACACAATTCAGGTCTGAGTGGAGCTGCAAGAAATTTGGTGAAGCGTCTTTTCTCCACCCTTGTACGTTGCTGCTGCTCAGCGACCAAAGGTCCTGGGCTGTCCTAGTCTAGTCTGGGGCAGGTCTGGAAAGGAGCCACACCGGTACCACCTTTGCACCTGAGCCAGCGCAGAGTTCAGCGCTTTTATCCATTTTTACATGTTAGAGCTCACCTGGGGGATAAAGAACATTCTTCACCACATGGATCACACCGTTAGTTGCCATCAAGTCACTGGTCGGCACATCCACAGAGTTGACCTGGATAGTGTTGTTGACCTGCGAAGGGCCAGACATTACTGATCACAGTCTGATTAGCGCAGCAGCATCAAGGGTCAGTGGTTATAAAAGGGTTCCTTGATGAAAGGCTTTGAGGTTAAGTAAAGTTTAACAGATGTGTTCTCTATTGTTGTCAGATCTGGGATCCCATCCATGATCATGTTCCTCCCCTGCCTTTTCCTGTAACCCACTCGCTAGCTAAGCTGAGTTGCACCTTTGGCATTTCATCCTCTTTTTTAAAAAAAATGTTTCCGTGAATTTCATTTGCGTCTTTTTATGCTTTTTAATGATCTTTTTCTCTTGGTGAGTGACATCAGGCTTGGAATTACCTTGCTGAGGTGTTATCCTGATAAATCTGACACAAAGCCTGATAATAAGGAGAAAAACAGAACAACAAAGCAGGTAGAGGACGTGAGAACGTCACTCGGAAGGTCTGGTCTGGTCAGATGGAAAAGAAACTAAGAATATCTGGTGTTCTGGCGATATCCAGCTTAAAAGGAGCAGATTAGCTGTGAGGCTACTGTGGAACACTGGGAAGGACTGATTTCGACTTGGGAAACTCTGAGGAAAATGTGAACAAATGTGGTCATCTGAGCCGCGGCACACACAAATGAGAAAATCAGGCTATTTTTACGTTATTCTCATTTCCTGTCCACATGTTGGATTCACCACTAAATCAGAAGAACGGATTTATTGCTGGAAAGACTCTGTTATAGACCAGCCGATTCACAGCGAGCAGTTCACAGGAAGCCCTTTTTTACATGGGTTTTCTTTGGGGGGGGGGCATTTTACAATCATAATTCTAGGTTTAATTTATAAAATAATTTCCTCTAAATACATTTACCTCAAAGTTATATGTAATCAGGAACAAATGTATTCACATACCCCCCTTGAGGACTATTTTATTCTATATTCACTTTTACTTTAAAGATCACGCTGCATTGGGGTTAGATGTGCAGGAAGATTTCCACAGTTTTGAAGAAGAGTGAAGTTTTAATCCTTCTGTTTCTGAGGACCAGAGAATCCACGTCAGTGGGATACGTACAGAAAAGACGTGGAGGTTGTTGCCCTGCAGGGTCTTGAGCATATTGGTAACTCCTCCCTCCAGCCCTCCATTGATGAAGATCCCGTTGCTGAAGTGATACAGCAGAATGACCCTCAGGGCGTTCACGTCGCCTGCCATCCATGACACGAAGCCACTGCGGTTAAACCAACGTCTCATGTGTCATGAAGCTGCTTCTCATGTTTGGAGGGTGCTCACTTTTCAGTAGCTCAAAGTCACTGGGGGTCAGACCATCGAAGGCCTCGTCGGTGGGTGCGAAGATGGTGTAGGAACCTTCCTGCTTCAGCAGACCAGTCAAGCCTGCTTCTTCCATCAGAGACAGGAAAATCCTACAGTCGAAACAAAACGGCATGAAGCAGACGTTCTGACCCGCAGCAGGATCTAGTGAAGGAGGCAATGCCGATGTTTTAATACCAAAGCAGCACTGGATTAAAAACTAATGCGTTACTCCTTAGTAACAGGATTATAGTGGCTGAAAGGCTGGAGTGTATCTTGGCAGGACCTGTGTGGTCCTGGCCCCAGAGGTGAGCTCCTCCCCACCTCTAGGGCCAGGACCTGTGTGGTCCTGGCCCTAGAGGTGGGCTCCTCCCCACCTCTATGCTACCTCCTTCGCCTGTGAAGACATGTCTGATTTCTGCTCAAGCTCAGCTTATTTTCTCAAGAATAACCCACGTCACCGCTCTGCAGGATGTAACTAGCTTAGATCTTCGTTGTTGGATGACACCAACTCGACTTCAGAGTCGCTCCTTTACGAAGTGATGAGACGGGCTTACTTGAACCGGCCGTCCAAAAGCAGGAGCTGATAAATGGTCTTATCGGCTGGTTTGATGATGGACCTCATGACGTGAAGAGCGCTGTTGCTTCCCTCTTTGCTGCCACGCAACATGCAGGCGTTTTCTATGCAGACGGCCTTTAAAAAGAACATTGGGGAACAATTAGTGGTTTTTGGAAACTGTAGATAAACTTAGCAAATATTAAAGAGTAGATTTAAAAATGTGACACGTCAAAGTATGATTAATAAACTGTCCTGAAGGGAGCGGAGCGGCCTCACCGTGCGGTAGATGAAGACGCGCAGCAGTTTGCCTGCCAGCGTCTCCAGCAGCTGGCCGCTGTAGAGCTCGCTCAGGGTAATCTTCAGCTTCAAGATGTGGTTCTCCAAAATGGTCCTGAGGAGCTTCCTGTCTGTTGACATCACTTCATCTAACACAAACAAACATCGGGGCCGTAAATCCAAAAGCCTCAAACACACGGCAGGAGTTCCCAGATGCTCCACTGTGAGGACAAAAGCACATTTTTCCGGGGAAGGCTTTGTTTGGGGAATAACTCACTGCTGAAGGCGCTGTTGACGGGAGCGAGGATCGTGTATTCTGTCTTTGGACGCATGGCAGCAGCCAGACCCACTTCAGACACCATGTTGCTGAAGGTCTTCTGGGACTCTCCTATCAGCTCCAGACCCTCCTTAGCTGATGGGAATCACGACACGTCTAGTTTGCTTTTGGACAGGACGAACTTTGGATAGCTTTACGTTGTTTACCTGAGTCAGGGATGAGGACCCGGTCGATCAGGTGGATGACGCCGTTGGTGGTGACGATGTCCTTCTTCAGCACCATCTTGATGCCGTTGACCGTCAGGCTGTCGCCGTCGCAGCCGATCTCTACGGTGCTGCCCTCGGCGGTCTCAAACACCGATCCCGCCATGATGGCTTCGGAGCACTGGGCGCTGTTCAACAGGTGGAAGTTGACCAGCGCTTGGTGGGACAGACAGATTTGCAGATTTAACAGCAGGACTTTTATTTTATTATTATTATTTATTATTTTTATTATTATACAGTTTTACACAGCTGGGAGTTAAAGTGGAATAAGAAACGATGGCCCACACAGACAATCCAGACAAAACCCTCCAAATCCACAAAAATCTCAACAAAATAAATGTTGATCTGTTGGCCAAGTTGATCTGGGTCAAACCGTTCAGACACCAGGCGCACGGCTCCGCTTCGCCTTTATTTTGGAAGCTGTTCCATCAACAGCGCGTCTGTTAGCCAAGCGTCTGTTAGCCAAGCGTCTGAGAATTTAGCTGAGGCTATATTGGTTTCCCCGACTCGATAAATCACTGCATGTATCATAAAGTGCCTTCATGTCGAGAAAAAAGGCTCTTGCTAGGCCAGAGAGGAGGGAGACGCTGCCGCTGACACAGCAGTTTCCTGTTCCCATGTTTACGGTTTGTGTCTCCTCTCTGACGAGATAAGCTGGAGATCACTGAAGTCTGGATCACAGTCCATGCTAATCGGATCAGCCGTTGTAGGATTTGTACAGTTTGGAATCAGCGCGGCCGTTTCCAGAGCCGTCAGACTATAGGCTGGATAAAATGACGTAGCAAAGTCAATCAAGAATTCTGTGCTAACAAGGATCGAGCGTACCTGCGATGACGTTCTTGTCTCCCATCATGCGTTCCAGGTGTCCCGGGCTCAGCCTGTTAAAGGCCTCATTAGTGGGAGCAAACAGAGTGTAGTGGCCTGGCCTGCCCAGCTTGTCCATCGTACCGGACGCCAGAGCTGCAGCCTGGGGGGACGGATGTGTTACGCTTCTCTTTGCTTTTGATTGTTAAAGGTCATTCATCAAATGTTGGACGTACGCTGAAGGAGGAGAGCTCGTCGTTTACATCCAGCACGTCCTGAATGGTGCTGCCCACGGCGCTGATGACCCGATCAATTACGTGCACCACGCCGTTCGTGGCCACCTGGTTACCGTGGACGATCCTGGCACAGTTTACGGTCACGATCTTCGCAGCGAGGACATTTTTCAGACATTACAGGGAACCATTTGGGAACTGGAAGTATTTTCTTTCTGATTTGTTCAGTTTTTGTGTGAAAACTGACCCCGTTTGAGTAGTGGTTGATGTAGAGGCCCAGGTTATTGTACATGGACGAGATGCTGATGTCGTTCTTCAGGTCTTTGGTGAGCAGACGGCGGTTCACCATGTGGAAGTGAAGAGCGTTCTTCAGCTCCACGTTCACGTTGCTCTCCAGTGAAGCGCGCACGGCCTGGAGACACCGCGAGAGTTAAGGATCCGGTGCTCCGCCGGCGTGGCTGCATGGTTACTGGGCTACTCACAGGGTCCAGTTGAGCCCAGGCGTCATCGCTGGGGGCAAACATGGTAAAGGAGCCTCTGCCTTCCAGCTCCTCCCTCATTCCTGCCATCTGAGCATACTGCTGCGTGGACGTGGCGTGTAGGAGACCCAGAGTGCCATAAACATGGTCAATGGGAGCCACTGGGGGGACAGCAGACGAGGTGGGAATGCACATCCCATAATAGTGGTGAACAGGTAATTCTGAAGTGTTGCCATCTACCTGCAGGGCATCCTCTCATGCCTTCCAGCTTCATGTAGCCAGGACAGCACTCATACAGGACCACGCTTTTAAAAAGAAGAAGGACAAACGTGCTTGAGATGGTCTGAAGACCCACAGACACGAGCGAACATTGTGAGGGACTGGAATCTGGCTGACGTGTTTTCCAGCAGCAGCCTCGATGAGAAGTCAATGATTCCACCCCGAAAACCAAGAAGACAAGCGGCAGGGCTACATCTCTCTCAAGTGTCTCTCAAAACCGCAATAAATAAAAGTGGGAGCGACACGTACAAGCCTCCAGCTTAAATATTCTCTCTCTTCAAAATGATGTGAGCAGTATTTCTTGGAGCTGTCACATGCAGCAGCCTGGCCATAGTCTCATAGTCTCCCACATTCCCCAGGAAATTGGGGATTTGCACTGTTTATGCTCCTCTAGTAACTATACGTTTGCAACCACCAACAGGGTCTCCTGTCCCACATTTTTGCTTCTTGATTTCTGAGAGTTTCTCCAACCAAAACAAAGTGTTGACCCACAGCTGATGCTGCTGCCAGTAAATGAGCCTTTAAACGGGGGTGGGGGGGTTTGAACGTGTGAAAACGGACCTCAGGGAGTCCGACGAGGCCCGCTAGCGCTCCAGCGCAGCTGCTGCAGTGACGCACACGCGAGTGTACAAGTGCACTGGTGATTTAGGTTTAACAGAGGCTAAAAACAAGCCGGGCTTGTTTGTCTGGGACTGATGTGACCGACAGCGAGAAGGAACCGAGCTCAGCAACCTGCTGACGTTCTGCACTGAAAAGGCTCCTCTGGGGCGGCAGCGACACGGGCCCAGAAAGCTGGAGGAAGTTTAGCTGCACTTTAACCCAAAGAGCTCTGCAGGCACCAGTGGGGGGGGGGGGGGGGGGCGCTGATTGAGTTTGGTCTCTATCGTCCTTCTTCTCCAGCCAACGTTCTCATATGACAAATAAGAAGCTTGTTCTCCTCTCAGCAATGACCATCCGTGATTTATTGTGCAACTGCTCCCCCCCCCCCCCCCCCCCCCCACACACACACACACACGTGCGTTCGGGAAGCCTCGATGGTGAATCCTCTTTATTACTTGAATTGACTGCAGTCATTCTCTCCTGTGTCTTTAACTGCTTTAATCTAAAGTCCGTAAATATCCGCGCGCACGGCTGGCTGTCATGGCAGCACGAGGTCAGTGCTGCCTGCTGACAGGATAATAGATGCAGCACTGACAAGTGACAGAACCAGAACCAGCCAGCAGAGGAACCCTAACCCACCTAATGTGGCCTCCAGATGAGCAGTCGAACGGCCCCAACCCGCAGAAACACAAAGTTTGGCTGGTTTCAGATCCCACAGACAGGTTCCCGCTCCGCTCTCTTATGTAACCGGGACTCCGGAGCCGCCTCAGGACCCTTCTGATGGATTTCACTGGAAGTGAGATTCATTGTGCAACACCGTTGTGGTTCGACGCATCTCGTCACCTCTAACACGGTGCCAGCGCGACTTCAAGGGGTCGGATTTCAGAGCAAATGCACAGTTGTGTGTTCAGTTCTTCAATATTCCGGCCCGTTGGTTCGAGACCTGAAGGCTGCTTCAGCGTCCATCATCGGCGCCCGTCGGGCCGATATGATCGCAGCTGTGTGGATTTCCTCCGCTGCATCTGAACAATGCGCTCGCTGTGCCGGTGGGGAAAACAGATCAATTCATGTCTGGCATGTTCTCGCTCCAAAGATTCATTTAGTTGGCTCATGAAAGCAGCACATCTGATGGATGTGTAGTCTCACTATTTAGACACTGTAAACTAGGGAAAAAGATTTACCGTAGTCATTTAATCAACTGTTTTCACACTGGCTATTATTCAATATGGTGAAAACATATTAACTAATGAGTTATAAGCAGAGACGGAACTAAATCAACATAATGGGATTTGTAGATCGTCCCCTAATGTTTTATTATCTGGGCTCTTTTTCTGGTTTTTAATGTAATTTTAGTGGCTGGAATGAAAATGAATCACTTCTGGGCCATTCTTCCACTCTCATCCTTTAATCTCCAGAATTCAAATACAGCTGCAGGTTTAAAAAGGCCCGTGACTAGAACGGTGTGTTTGTGTGCGTGTCCACACATGTGCTCTCCTGCACGCCTGACCAGAGAGGAAATCAGGAACAGCGAGCGCCCCGTCTCATTTCCGAGCACGCTGGCTCACCTGCTGTGCAGCTAAGAGCTCCATCCGAGCCTTTCACTCCATCCGCTCATCAGCACTCATGTCCCACTTTCATTCATGCTGCATGTGAAAGAGGGGCTGGAACACAACACACCATTTCTGCCTCATGTCACAGGTTTATGTGGGAGGGGGGTCAGATTTCATGGCTTAGGGGGCTTCGTGACGCACCTCATAAAGGCAGGAAAAGGGGGACGAAGACTAAAGTCGGTGTTTACAGGCATGTAACGAGGCCACGGCTGTCATGTGAGAAGGGGCTAAATGTTCAATAACCTCCTGTGTTTACATGCTTTTAAGGAACGTCATTATTTCAAAGTCAGGTGGGGGCAGAAAAGGCTGAGGGGCCACACAGATCAGGACCGGAACTCTAGTTCAAAGTGGCGGAACTAAGAAAGCTTGAAGAGAAACAAGCGTGAATGCAGGCTGGGTTGAATCTTACGCCTTCTTGCTGCAGATGGATCCTTTGTACCAGTTCCTACACGTGCTGAAGTACTTCTTTTTGGTCCCCATGACCTGCTGCAGAGCGCACACATTGGGCCTGGAAGAGGAGGTCCGAGGAGGGAATGTGAGATGGAGGGAAGGTGGGGAAAGGTGAGTCAAAGTGTGGGGGATGCAGGAAGGTGGGGGAGAGGGGGGAGAGGGAAGGTGGACAAAGAGAAGGTCGCTGAGTTCAACTCAGGAAATCATATTTGTTCAAGTATTTCTCATTAAACTTCCTCTCAGCAAAGATTTGCAGCGTCTGTTGCTCGTTCGCATCATGAAATTAACTATTTGAAAACAGTTGAAAACAAAAATCCTCCTAAAACGTGATGAACAAATGTCCAGGAGTCACCAGCATTCTGTGTACGATACCACCCAAGATATACGTGGAACCTATAGCCACACAGAAATGCACATAAATAAAAATCTAAATAAAGTTGCACTTTAAGTATCACACGACGTGAAGAAATCTTCAGTCTCGAGTGGGTCTGTTATTATCTAGTGGGCATCACAAATCATCACAAATGGATTATCTACTAATTACAGAAAGGAACAAAGTTCCAGAAACCTCAAAGAAATACGACCAAGTTAAGTTTCAAACACAGAACCGAGCCCACGATTCATCCCACACTAATTTAATCAGAATACTGAGCTTCCTTCTGTGATGTGGCTCAATTAGCATCGTTTTAAACAGCAGTTTCACGATGCCAGAACACACAGACCACCCAAGCAAATAATCGGAACTAATGAGCAGTAATTGGGGCCCCCGCCCCGCAGGAGCCTGGCCTTACCCTTCTTTCCTGGCCCGTATGCGACTGTGGCTGACGATCTTGTCATACGCTGAAGAATCGACGCTCGCTAGAGAGCAGAGCGCCACCAGCACAAAGGTCACGGGGAGAAGCGGGTTCATCCTGGTAGTTATCAGTCCTCTGCACAGCGGGGGTCACACACACACGCTCCTCCTGTGCACAGCACACGGCCGACGTATATGTGAGAGGGAGCTTTTAAACAGCGGCTCTATGTCAAGCACACACCCGTGCAGAAATCACCCACCCACCCTTTTCCATAACATTACCTCCCAGTCTCACCCACACACACCCCTCGTCGGTCAAAATCCTCCCCCACCTCCGAGCACACTGAGGTCACGTCTCTCCCTCCCTCACATTGTTTCACCAGTGAGTTTCTTTACCACCGTAACGTCCCAGAGCACCCGAGACACCCTGTGATATCACAGCTCGTCAGCGCAGCGTCGGCCTCCAGCACCACTGACAAATTACGGTTCTGAAGCATTTAGACAGCGGCACAAATGTTCCTCTCACTCTGGAGAAAAGCACAAGTTCATTCATGTCAAGGATCAAGGGGTTGTGAAGACGCTGGCTGATGTTTCCACTGCTGCACGCACACACACGCACACACACGCACGCACGCACACGCACAGAAAGGTGGAACACACACCTTTGGCTTGGATTTGCATTTTTTTAACGGTGATCATTGAAAGGACGGGTTTGAGGAGGATTCATCCTTTCCGTGAGCCTGACTTTTCCTGGATTCATCACTGTGCCTCCAGCCTTTCTTTCCTCCTCTTTGACCAACTGTGCACGTTCGTGCATCGTGTCAGAAGCCTTCCCTGGTCTTGAATTCTCCCTGTAGCTATCAAACCTTTAGGATCCGATCCCGCTTTTCTAGAAGCAGATATGCAGAAAGACAACAGGCTGATTATTGTTTGTGATAAACATGCCAGACATGGTCTCCTTCCTTTAGAGACAACTTCCTGTTTACGATGCTATCTCAGCACATCGGGGAAACTCGGAAATGGACTCAAAAAGCTGCGTTCTAAAATAGCCACGCTGTCAAAGCCGGAGGACCCTCGATGACCCTCGATGACCCGGCTTTCCCAGACACCGTTGGCCGCAGCGGTCAAAGATAATCAGTTTAAAATCTAATGAATTTCCATTCTTTAAGCAGAAACATACAGAGGGGTGTGGGCTAATTTAATGCATCGTTAAAACTACTGCAAATGTCCTGTCGTCCTTTTAAAACGCAATCAGACAGAATCATTCGCAGCCTGTGGTGATTCCGCCCCCTAGCGGACAACATGCGTATGCACACGCACACCAACAACACAGATGATTTTAGTACACGAAAACCCCCGAGGCCAATGTCATGCAGTGTAAAAACGAAGGCCCGCTCACCACCATTACTAAGATCGTGTGAAATGTATGTAGCTAATTTATTTCCATGTCAGCACTTTTTCTCCCTTTGCAGCTTTAGAAGAGATCCAGTGGGAGATTTAGAAGCTGAATATGTAAGTGTTTAACTTGTTAGTTCAGAGCAGTTTGATATCTTTCAACATGATTGTGCAGTCTGTTTCATCTGTCGTTGGAAGTGTCATCCAGAACCCCCTCCCACAGCATTCGGGCGCAGCGGTTTGATCACACATCGAGCGCAGCATCGTGGCATCATGAATATTTAATCCCGATTTACTGTACTTGCCGGTGAGGAGATGCAGGAGAGCTATTGAGCAGGAGCAACAGCATCGTGTCTGTGAGAGAAACTGGGTTTAACCTGTGAAATATTCAGCTTTTGGGTCTGTGGCTTCCCTCTAAAAGCTGAACTCTAAAGGAAGATGACGTATTGTTGCTGTATTTAGTGTATTAACGGATCTGGTTAACTAACCCTGCTGGCAGGAAAATGATGGAAAACAGTTCCTCTGTCTCTGGACGGGCTTTTAGACATAATGGAACACTATTTCAGCTGCTAATGGGTGCAGTTATTAAGAGCTTGAGAGAAGGGGCAAATGGCCTCCTAAATTGCATCAGGAGCTGCTCTCACCCTGTTCACGCACCCAGATGTGACGCGAGCAGCTCACCATGTCTGTCGGAACACTTCCTGTCTTCGACTCGCTGTCAGCCAGCCCAGTGTGCTGAACAGCCCAGACATCACATTAAATCCTCTTTATTTTACAGCAACATCTTGGCATCATCGAAGGGAAAACAAGAAGCCCGATAACTGATGGAGGTTCCACTTTATTCTGCACCTGTGAGCATCCTTCCTTCACACACATGACATCTGAATTAATCAGCGGCTGAGCGAACGGTCCAGTGTTGTGCTCTGCTTTACGTAAGATTCTCTGTTAAAAGTGCCGTCAATCCCGTCAGAGGGCACCAACAGCACAAGCAAGTGTTTGCATAGAACATGGACGCAGTTCCTGCTCGGCGGCTCGACCTCGGCGCCCCAGCGTGACTGTGAGACGGTGCAAAGTGTGTGTGCAGGAGCAGAGTAAGGCAGGAGGAGTAAAGCCGAACAGACAGCATCTATTGCTCTAAGGACACAAGGAAGGAAGGAAAAGAGGTAGAAAGAGTTTAATGAAGTATGAGGGCGTAGTTTGAAGTCAAAGGAATAAAAAACTGGAGGAATGAGACAGGATGGAGAAGGTTATCTACTGGTTGTTTAGATGTGAGCTCCGTTTCCTTGTGCTGCATCTTTACTGCTAATAGAACAGAGCCCAAGCTGAAGGCCTCCCTGAGTCTCCAAAGACCGCTGCTGCTGCAGTGACGACACTCAAACACCACGTCGCCTCTTCGCGTATCGTCTCATCTCTGATCCCGACACACAGCAGCGACTCAGTTGCCGCAGGGCAAATCTTCCTCTATTTTCTCTGTGGCTCCTTCATCAGCCTTTCCATCCAGCTCTTCCTCAGTTTGTGTCTCCAGGAGTCTTTCCCCACGCTCCGCCTGCTGCTCTCTGTCCTGGTCTGAGGCCCCTGGCTCAGCCGCTTCCTCAGACAGAGGGTACATCTGCCTGGGAATCGCTCCTGTTCCCGGTTGGTGCTTCTGGAACAAGTCAAAGCCACCGATGTCTGTCCTCGGGCCTTCGCAGGAGCTCTCATCGGGGCCTGTGGACAACACGCCGTTGGGGAGGCCGTTGGAGGCTTCGGGTGGCCTGGGTGAAGGCGAAGAGCTGCCCTGTTTCAGGATGGACGTGATGATCTTGAATCGGTTGAGTTTGCTCTTCACCTGGCTGCCGTGAGGCCCCGGAGGCTCCTCGAGGGAGGAGCTGCAGTCCGCTGAGCTGCCGCCGGCTTTCCCGCCCGGTAAGGCCGGCTTCCCCGTCTTCATCATGCCCATCACCTCATAACGGAAGCTGGAGATGTCCTGCTTCAGCTCCTGGGGAGTGAAGCAAAGACAGAACATTCATTTCCATGAGTGGTTCTTTTAAACCATCGTTTGTGGAAAAGTGACACCAGTGATTGTTGGTTTGTTTCCAGGCAGTGAATAATCTGCCCGTTGTGTAGCTGCAGGCAGGGTAGCGATTAGCTTTATCAACACGGGCAGATCTTCGCACGTGCGATCCACAACGAAGCAGATGTTCTGCAATAAACAGCAACAGCTGGCTGTCTTTGTTGGAGCTGCACACCTTGAAATTCTCCTCCGTCAGGCCTTCCTCTGTCTTGGCATCTCTGATCATGGCGGCCACATAACGTTTCACCAGATTTCTCAGAACCTCCTACAGCAGCCAAACACACAACACCAAGTCTGAACCATGAAACAGCCCTCTGAAGACCACCAACGCGTCCTCAGAGTCCTCAGTCAGGAGCCGATTGAGGCCCTCACTACTGAGCAGGTAAGACAAAACACATGCACACACACATTACAGTGCACGAACCCCCAGGAGGCCATTGGTAGATTTACCTGGTACTGGTGGTTGATTCTCAGGTTCTCAGCCGCTCGCCTCTGCACACAAATCACAGCGGTCCAGAGTCATGAGAAAAGCAGCTGGTTCTGACACAAAGTTAGAAGCTAACTGACAAACGATCAAGTCTTCTGCCAAGTTCTGGTGAAGGATGTCTGTAGAACACCGGACTTACACCCAGCGTTCTGATGCTTTTTGGCTGTTTGGACCTCGTCCTCTTGTAGTCTTGTGTCTTGATCCAGCTCATGAGGTACCAGAAGGATTTGGGACTGGGGACGATGTTGAACGGCGGCGGCAGCGTGGCCCCTTCCTCAAAGTAACTCATCCACAGTTTTGTCCTGGCGAATTTCCACTCGATGTCGGCGTGATCCTGAAACGGAGAGCACAGCGCGTGAACCCCCGCCGCGCATCACCTCCCCCCTCCCATCACCTCCTCCCTCCCATCCTCCCTGGCGTTCTGAGCCGCGCTCACAGCGATGTGCTGGTACGAGTTGTTCATCATGGCGATGAGCATGTTGAGGAGCACCACCAGCGAGATGATGTTGTAGGTGCCGAACATGGTGGTGCCCACGAACTCCGTGAACTGATGGTCGGCGTCCACGTTGGTCACGTACAGGCTGATTAGACCGAAGATGGACCAGAAGAGAGACTGCAGGGTCTCGAACAGCCTGCAGGAGAGAAGATAGGGGGTGAGGGCGGCACCACCACCGGTGGACGAGCACCTCTGGGGTGACGGACGTTTGCTCTCAGTCACCTCCCTGAACTGACAACTGTGGAGGAGCTTTTTCACACACGTGGACTCACGTGGAGAAGGCGTTGTTTTGCTCCACACAGCGGATGCCTTTACATTTGCCCTTCTCAGCCTTGGTCTCGTAGTAGAAGTAGAGCTGATTCAGGCCGTTAGCGAATGCCAGCAGGACCTGCGGCGCGTGCCAAATAAAGGGATCTGTGTCCAGACTCCACGTTTAAGCCAGAGTTCCTGTTACTGTGTGGAGAAAATGAGTGTTTACCAGACAGTAGATGAAGAGGAACTTCAGGATGTCCAGCAGCATTCTCCCCAGAGAGATCTGCAGCGGCCCCAGGTGAGAGTTGGCCGTGAACAGCGAGATGAGGCGCAGCGAGCTGAAAATGTTGGCGATGGCAAACACGGCCTCGGCCACGAGAGTCGGGTGCCACATCTCCCACTGGTTCCTGGGTTTGCTGCCGTAGTACTGCGCAGGACGACAGACAGGGAACGGGGTGGTCACGCCTTCCGCGTCCGTCCGAAGAAAACGCCTTACCTTGGTGTAGGCTACGATCTTGAGTGAGATGGTGGCCAAGTACAGAGAATTCATGACGAAGTCCATCAGGTTCCACCAGTCGTGGATGTAGTCTTGGAAACCACCGTCCCACATCTGTTTAATCTCAGCCCAGATGAAGCCTGGAAACACAGATGCTGATATTCAGGTATCAGCTGTGAAGGAAGAAAGTAGCTTGTCCTCTTTAAGCCCCTCCTCCCCACAGGTGAGCTGATCACCAGTGATAAGGAACGATGGCGGTTTGTGACTCTAGATTTGCTACAGCTCGTCTGGATCAGCAGACACGTTTTTGAACGTGTTGACTCTGATTATTCTCACTTGCCAGAAGGAGGAATCGTCTCAACACTGAATCACACAAGTCACACCGCCCACTAGTGGCCGTGCGTGGAATCTGCAGTGTTCCCAGCGTGTTCCGGTGTAAACAATCAATTTCAAACCGTTTCCCTCTTTCCAGCAGTTACTGTGTAAACAGGGTACAAAACACACTAATAACTAATATTCCACAGTACAAATGAGCAAATATGCACATAAGCTGCCAAACCTAAGCTAGTGACGACCAGTTCATTTTACCCTTAACTAGATACATAACCAGTCGATGAACGGGGGACTCACCCAGCACCCAGGGCAGGATCATCCACTCCACGGTGGTGGGGGCGGGACCCTGCCTGTCCTGCTCGGTGGTGACGATGTGCTGGGAGGCCAGGAGCAGCAGGAACAGGAAGGTCAGGTAGGACGCCGTGTGGCAGATGAACTTGATGAAAGGCTTGCGGATGAAGAGGCCGTAGCGGCTCTTGGGAGCCACGAGGTAGCACAGGGCGAACACAGGGTAGAGGAAGCCGATGAAGACGCAGGTGAAGAACTTCCCCGCCCAGTGGCGCCGCCTCCAGCCCGGAAACTCGTCGTACCAGCGGGAAGCCAAGAGCTGCTGGCAGTTTGGCTGAGCTACAAACTGCCCAAAATAAAAGGCTGTTAGACGTCGATGTGTTTGATCACAGTCGAAAAGACTTCTCACCTCTCACGGGGGGGTGACAGACCATAATCAACACTTACACGAGGATCAGGTTCAGAGCACAAAACCGTAGAAGATGAACTAATCGATACTCAAATAATCGGTTCTCTGAAACGATGGGATGGAAACCTTTCAGAGCATAATTAACTCACTCATTAGCATAGTTAACTCGCTCATTAGCATAGTTAACTCGCTCATTAGCATGAAACATTTCACACATTTGGCTCCATGTGAAACTTCTGGCCGAACCTCCATCTGCAGACTGACCCATTGAGACTGTGAGCCCACGTTACCATGGAAACCAGAGGGTCAAGCTGACTCCTATTTCCGTACTTCGCAGCACTGACAGCTAACCGGAGAGGACGGTGAATGGGATGGATATGAGGATGTCCTTCTTTCAGGTGGGGGATGGAGGCCATCAATGATTCAGGTTAAACAGGTTATTAGGTTAAACCTATTAACGCCAATAAAAGAGAATAAAACAGAACCCCTTGAGTTTGCAGAAACCGGAGCTACTTCAGCCTCCGTTGGCCTTAAAACATTAATTGACACGACAGTTGTGCCCAGGAGGCCATAAATTGAGCTGCTTAACGTTATAATTCCAGAGTGTCTTCATGCTAACGTCGTTACCTGAACAAATCAGTGGTAATAAAAAGTTCACACAACAATCAGAAACTGGTCCTGACATTAGAGATCAATAAAGGAGTTGACAGAACACCAAGTGTGGAGTCTCAAAGGTCAGTTAGGATTTGTGGCTCGTTGCTCCTCCTGGAAGTCCATCAGCAGGTGTAAAGGGCAACATCTCCCTCTTCTCTAGAGGGTCATTTAAAGGTCGCTGTCAGCGCATCAACACTGATTAAAATCAAAAGCTCTCCTCAACATGAAGCCTGTCGGCAGCAGCCGGCCTGGAAACCCTCAACAGGAAGTCATTCCCATATCTCCCAAGGATCCATCCTGGTGCAGATACACCTCAGTCAGCTGAGATGCAGCTTCATTCCAAGTTTAATTGTGTGTCTGCAGTGAATTTCCAGATCGATGTGTCCTGATTGAGCGTCACAACGTGAGAATATTGCTGCACATTAATGCAATTTCTCCAAATGTAATTTAACCTGCTGCTGCCGTGAAAGATTAAATGGTCGACCTGTCAGGGAAGGAGGAGTTTCCCTCCCTCTCAGGTTTGTATTCCCAGACCCCTGAGGACAGGTTGGATCGTGGGTGGCGCAAGGTTGGGATAGCTGGGTCTCCATGACGACGCCAGAAAGGTGCCGTTTGGGACGGAGCCAGAAGGCCTGACCCTCTGGCACAAATAAGGACAAAGACATTTACGCTCAGACAGTTTCCAGGATCCGAATGGAGTCGATAGCTGCAGTGTGTGTTGCCATGGCAGCTACACTGTCATTTAAGGCAAAACAAATTAACATAAAATAATTTTAAATTTGTATTTCATGGTTATTTTCTCATTAACTGGGAGCTAAAACATGTTTAACATCTTAAAGACTACTATTTACCCACGAAGAGGTCGATGAGTCGAGTTTCACATGTTTATCATCATGTAAATTCTTCGTATTATAAAGTCATTCTTTCACACCTCTGCATCCTGTTATCAAAGAGCTGATTGGAGAGTTTAAACAGGCACCAAAAACGATCATTTAAAGCAGCAGAACTGTTGTGGTCCTGTTGCCACTCCGACCTCTCACCTCCTCTACCTGCAGGAGCAGCATTTAGGGGCGGGGCTATCCCTGGGCCCTGAGCCTCTGGCACACCTGCAGCTGCTTCTGCCTAAATCAGCTCCCACTGAAGCTCTCCCCTCGTCTCCGGTGCCGGATTGTTGCCCATGCTTCAGCACCGAGCTCCAGCTCAGAGAGCTCCTCCGGGGGCCCTCGGAGAGCTCCTCCGGGGGCCCTCGGAGAGCTCCGGGCCTCAGATCTATCCCTATCCGCTATCCCTCGCTAATCTCCAGAGTTGTAGGTTTGTCCAGTGCCTTGTCGCTGTTTTTGTACTTTTTCCGATGTTTTTCCCATTTCTTGGTGATTTTTAGTTCATTGTTTCTGTTGCTACTTTCCGAGAGCTTCAATCGATCCTTCGTTCCGTCTCCCCTTGCATTGTTTTTGCCAATAAAGAAGCTTTTGCTTTTCACCCTGATGAGGATGAGTGCAGCTCCAGGAGTCTGCTGGGTTGGATCTCCACACCGAAGCCCAAATTCAGCTCGATGGACAGGAGATGAGGCGCAGCTCCGTGGTTATTTTATATCACAGCAACCTCAAACTGGTGGATTGTTAACGGGGACCTGACCTGTTTTGAATAGAATATTTTGCTTTTAAGGCTGCAATTAGTTGTGATTTCAGAAGAACATTCTGTGCCCCCCCCCGTCACAACTGCCCCTTCATCGTTACAACAATTACCTGCTGCAGTGCTCCACAGGTGACGACAACTCAAGCCTGTGAAGTTCAAACGTGTCACCAAGGGAAACGGGCGCCATGCTTACTTCTTTCTGGTGATATTTGATGGCCAGCTTGAGTCTGGCCAGGTCGCTGTTGCCCTCCTCCTCCAGCAGGTTGCTGTCGTCCCTGTAGTTGAGAATCATTTCCAGCTCTCTGGAGCTCCTGGTCTGGTCCAGGAGGTTCTTGGCGAACTGTTTGCACTGCTGAGACAACTCCTCGTACTCAGATTTGAACTCATTCTCCACCTGATGGAAGCAACAACAGAACATCTTCAGGGAGCGTAACACACGTGTGTTAAAGGTAATAACAGTTTATCAGATTCACCACTAATGAACCAACAGCTGCGCTTCATCTTTCAGCTCTCTCACGCCCAGAAATCCTCTCTGAAGGACCTTTTGTCCTCACCTTGCTGAGCTCCTGCAGCTCCCAGCTCAGCCTGAAGGCAGTGAGGAAGGGGTCCTCGCTGGAGAGCGCAATCAGGGAGGGACTCGACAGCGCTTTGTAGATGTTGAGGCGCGAGCGCGAGTGCCGCAGGCTGTCCACGTCCGAGCTGGACACGCACTCCACACAGTTGCAGCGCACCTGCCGCATCAACCCACCGGCACCATGAGCAGCACCAGCAAAGGGATCAAGTCAAACAACCCAGAGGTTTTCATTAGCATATTTAAACATGTCTGTTACGTGCAGAAAATGCAATGGGACCATTTGTCTCTTCCTTTTTATCCCATTTATTTAATTATCTTTATTCGCAGTTGAATGTTGCAGTTATGAGCGGGATTATTCCCGTCATCTCTGAGGAGCCTAGACTGCAGCGTTTCCCACCAGAACCTGGCGGTCTCACCTCGTGGGGCTGCGGCATGGACACGCCCTTCTGCACCAGCAGCTTGATAATCTCATAGTTGTTGGTGTGAGCGGCCAGGATGACGGGCGTGATGTCGGGAGTGAAGTCGGAGAACTGCTTGTCCAATAGGATTGGGGGAACCTACCAGGGTTGAGAACAAAAGCAGAGAAAAACGTCATTACATTGGCACTAAATTGAACAGAAATGTTTTCTGACCCCCCCCGACTCCGGGTCAGAGGTCTTTGGTGGAGAGTAAATGGAGAACGAGAGCGTTACAGGGGCTGGCAGCTCGGAGGCACTGACATCATCCAGCACTTTAATAAAGAGGATCCTTTATTTCCCCATTTAAGGCGGAATGATTAGGCCAGGAAAGGAACTCGTTCCCATCTCCAGCATCAGCCGCTGCTACTGAGCCTCTTCCTCCATCCATGTCTGTGTGGGATCACACAGCTTCAGGCTGCAGGAGGAGGGAGGCTGTTCAGCCTCTTTCAGCTCAAGATCTATTATTTGATCCTGGACACAGAAGGAAAACAGGCAGAAGCGGTCGGAGACACTTTACAGCGTGATGGTGCTGTTGAGGGCGTTTTGGGATAAGAGGATTGTGGAGATAAAGGAACAAATGGGCCCCTTTCTAGAAACCACAGCGGTTTTGCTAATGTGGTGCTGGATTAGGGCTCCGGTCTCTCCGGGGTGTGGGTTTGAATCCTGTCCATGAACATTTAGAGGTACTGCCGGGGTTCCACTGAGCAATGCACCACAGCTTCATCCTAAAACATTCTTCTGCACAATGATTGCGTTAACAATTTGTTTTGTGATTTTTACTGAGGATGAATCCTGAGTTTGTCATTTCCAGGCAGCGACGGCGACAGATCGCAGAGGCCGTCCCTCTGAGGAGAGTTCAGAGTCTTTATGCTTCCGAGTGGTGACATGAAGACACAATCAGGGACAGGCTGACAAAGACGGCGCCTTTGTGGAGCTTTAGTGAATTACTCAGCAGATTAGAGCGCATGTCTTTAATTAAACAAGCTGATATTGACGATACTGAACATTTTAGTCTGAGCGGAGGATGTCAATAATGAAATGCTAGGTGTTAGTAGCACCTATGGACCTGCAGTGACCCGTCAGTGAAAACCTTTAGCATTGTTCTATGGATTGTGATGAATCAGCATTTTTCCATACACCTGCAGACTGAAGGTTTTATGGAGTGACATTTTAATAGTTTTATACATATGAGCGATCACAACGCACTCTGACGCGACTTTTACAAATTTACTGTTTAAAACTACGGATTCTAGATGCAAATGATCCCATTTTAACGATGGCCTGTACAGCAAAGGCGAGGTTACGGTGAGAGCCAAGAAAGGAAACAAATACCTAATAAACTGTTATTAAATTAGAAATGCAGCGAAATCTGAAGGATATTACACAGGAAGCACAAAGAGGCCAAAGCGTTGGTAATCAGGAAGCTGTACAGGAACACTCGGATGATAAATAAGGCTTTTTAAAAAGTTCTTACTCGAACGGCTCCTCAGTGGCAAACAAATAGCCCCCAACATTCCCAGACCATTAAAGATCCATCATTCCCACACAGGGACAAACACAGTTAGAAATATCCCGTTATCATTAAATCCCCGTTATCATTAAATCCCAGACAACATCTAGAGTGTGATTTCCTGCGACAGCCCTTTAATGTTATGACGAACTCGCTGATCTATTTTTACCTGCTGCTCATGCAGGAAGCCACCGAGGCAAATGTGGACGCTGAGGGGCTTTTAGCTGGAAATGCCCCCCGAACATCCCCAACCAGAGGGAAATGCCCCCCTAACATCCCCAACCAGAGTCCAGTCTGCTGGGAACCTACCTCTCTTTGATCCTTTCTTCTGTTTTCTCTTAATTAATCAGTATAAACCTGTTAGTGTGGGACGAATTATGGAACGTTGATGAAATGAAGCAAAAGCTCGTTTTTAGCTTGGTTATGATTGTAGCCTTTGGAGGACATTTGTTCCTTTTGGAGGACATTTCTGCTCCTTTTTGAGGATATTTCATTAACATTTTTACACGGGTGTATTCAGCTCGCCTCCACTCAGGCTTAAACACAGATTAGCTAAAATGGTTCAAAGAAAAGTGGTTAGAAATGTGCTTTCCTCTGTTCCATAAAGATTCTATTGTCTTTTTAAAAATTGGATTTAGGGTTCTCTAAGGTCGCAGGATCCCCCCCCCTCCTCACCTGCATGCCACCACTTGGCTTTTTATGGTTGAGCAGCAGCTCCACAGCTCCCACCACCTCCTTTCGGATGGCGTGCAAAAGGGCGTCGCCGACATAGACGCCGAAACTCAGCAGGAGTTCGATGATCTCCAGGTTCTCGTTCTCGATGGCGATGAGCAGGGCCGTGCGGCCGAGGGGGTCGATGCAGTTGATGTTGATCTTGAAGTAAATCTCCGCCTCCTGAGGAAACGGGTACAGCTCGGAGTCAGTGTTTCGCTTCGGAACGCTGATCCAGATCAGGCTAACGGAAAGCTGTCACGCTGACGCGCTGATGTTTGGCAGGGAATATTTTCCACATCGATACACCCGGAAATCAACTTTCAAAGTCAAAGAAGTGTTAAATTGTTTTGAGATCAAATGTCCAAAGCTTTTGCACAGATTAGTTATCAGAAGAATTTATGCAGTCATTGTTCCGGGGTCATTTCGGACAAATCTGGTGCTGTGGGAGTGAAGCTGCCGACCTTTTATCTGGAAAATGTCCTGGATGTTACTGGATATGAGCCCAAGAACTACGGCAGCTCATTACCTGGAACGCTCCTAAGATTTTCTGAATCAAACTAATTAGATCCAGGCTTCAAGACTGCTTTATTTACTGCCATCATTCATTTAGAGACTCCGTGACCTTACATATTCATCTTATTACCACTCAAACCACGCACACACACACCTCCAAGGCCTGTTTGACACTAGCGTAGTCTCCCTTCTCCACCGCTCCCAGGTAGGCCTTCTCTAAGGGCGACAGCTCCGACTCCGCCCGCACGATTCTCAGCGGGATGCGGTCCCGGTAGGAGGAGCTGTCGGTCCTCCGGTAGTACAGTTGTGACATCTCCCCGAGGCTTCAGCTCACCAGAGACCTGTTAACGGCTACAGCTGCGGCTGGAAGGGACGAGTCTGCTGCTGAGGAGATCACAGTTCAGGAGAATTACTTTAAAATAGATTAAAATCATCACATAAGAGGAGGAACATGTCCAGCGGCTTCTTTTCCCTCTTATTGTGTCGTCCTGTGAGAACCTCCTGAGTGTCCTGCCCCAGGGTGGCAGAAGCTCTCCAGCCTCTTTCTTTTAAACGGGGAAAAGGGGTTTTGAAATGGGGAGTACCTGCACAGGTGCACTGTGATTGGTCAATATTACCTGCACAGGTGCACTGTGATTGGTCAATATTACCTGCACAGGTGCACTGTGAATCGGTGGCCTAATACGCAGCATTTTCAGTCCTTGCAGCGTTCCAGATGTTTTTCCCTCCATTGTCATGTGACCTCAACAAGGCGAAGGAAATACTTTTAAATTTATGCGTGAAGAGCGTTCACGTGAACGGTGGCTGGCGGCGCTCCTTCAATAACCAAATGCACTCCCAGGATTCTTCAGAAAGCTCATTATGACATTTTTCCTCAGGATCTCATCAGATTAATGAACAGAAATAAAAAGGCAGAGAGTTTTTCTCTTTAACACTGTGACGGCCTCAAGGTTAAAGCTCTCGAAAAGGTGGAAACTCTCAAAATAGTGACGTGATAGTAGGATAATATACAAGGGAAAGATGATGGATGGATGGATGGATGGGTGGATGGATGGATGGATGCTGGATGGATGGGTGGATGGATGGATGGATGCTGGATGGATGGATGGATGCTGGATGGATGGGTGGATGGATGGATGGATGGATGGATGGATGCTGGATGGGTGGATGGATGGATGGGTGGATGGATGGATGGATGGATGGATGGATGGATGGGTGGATGGATGGATGGATGGATGATGGATGGGTGGATGGATGCTGGATGGATGGGTGGATGGATGGATGGATGCTGGGTGGATGCTGGGTGGATGGATGCTGGATGGATGGGTGGATGGATGCTGGATGGATGGATGGATGGATGCTGGGTGGATGCTGGGTGGATGGATGCTGGATGGATGGATGATGGGTGGATGGATGCTAGATGGATGGATGGATGACGGATGGATGGAAGGATGCAGGATGGGTGGATGGATGATGGATGCTGGATGGATGGATGGATGGATGGATGGATGGATGCTGGGTGGATGGATGCTAGATGGATGGATGGATGGATGATGGATGGATGGATGGATGGATGGATGATGGATGACATAATCCATGAATCGTCCATTGATTGGTCCAGCGTTTGGTTGCCTGGTGACAGGGAACGGTAGGGGCTGCCGAGAGCGGCGGCGCCTCCACCCTGACGAGGATCAGGATCAGCTTCAGGATCAGGATCAGCTTCAGGATCAGGATCAGCTTCAGGATCAGGCAGGACCTCCATTTTGGACGTGCCCCCCCCGACTGTGCAGCTCCACTGTCATTGAGGGACTCCATGAGAAAGGTCCGTGCTGTTGGACTGATGGGAATAACGGAGGAGTCTGGGGCGGGGCCAGGGATTCCACACCTGTCCACACCTGGGCCCGTGTGACACGCATACGCTGGTCAGCACGACTGTGCATGAACATGCCAAAGTTGGGAATAAAGGATGTTGTGCAACTCCGAGCCACCCCTTTTTTCCACCTTGTTTTGCCCCGATGTCTCCGTCACCTGCGCTGCCTCTCCAGGTGCTGCAGCAATGAAGAAGGATGGTTTTAGACCCCCCCCCCCCCCCCCCCCCCCCCCCTGAGATGTTTGATGGCCTCCTTGATGATTTCCATTTATTTGGGGCCACGTGGGGACTGTGGTCATGGACGATCCAGGGAGTCTGTCCTTCATCCCTGTCTTCTAAATGAAGCCCAAAGACAACGCTACGCAGACGCGCAGAGCCCCGCAGAAGGGTCACGTGACAAACTGGTGACCTGCTGCGTGGAGCCGTGAAAAGGCGCAGCGCTGTGCGCCACGCGCCTTCTATTTTTAAAGTTGAGCCTCTGACGGAGCTCCGCCATGCGGCTGCGGCGCTCGTCAAGCTGTCAGCGATCCCTAATTAACGCCAGCAGATCCGCGTGCATGTGGCACAGCAGCGCGGTCACCGGGATGGCGCCTGCATCTGCTTTAGGGGGCTCTCTTCCCGGGGTTTACCGTCATCATCTGCGGATGCTTCCAGGAGGCAGGGCGGTCAAAACATGGTTGAAAATAAAAGCGCGTGAAAGATCGGAGGAGACATTTCTAATCTGGGTCCATCACCGAGAGCGCGCGCTCCCCGTGCTGCCCGCGGTCAGATAAATGAACGGGAATCAAGTTTTAAAGGCTACACAGGCACTAACCTTTAGGATGCGATGCATGAGAAGTTCCCGTGCAATGATCCCCCGAGGCCACGCGAAGCCGAAGCAAACTACCAAGCTGGAAATGATTGGGAACTTCTGGACTTGGACATTCCTCGGATTTGGTAACTGCGGTGTTGCTGTGCAGGAAGAGGCTGACGCGCCGGCGCCTCCGTCTATCCCTTGTTTTTCAGCTCAGTCTGCGTTCTCCTCTCTCCCGCTTGGAGACCTCTCAACCCCCCCGCTGTACGTCCACACTCGCTCCGTCACCATCACGATTCGGTTCGCTCCTGTTTCCTCTGAAGGGGAGGATGGAAACACGCAGCGCCGCATTCAGCTCATCCCGAAACAGGGAAAAGCAGCTGCGAAGTTTCCTCCGTAGGTTGGATCTGGTTTGACGCCGCTGTCCCTGCCCACTGGACTTTCTCCACCTGTTGGGGGCCGATGCAGCGCCTCCGGGGGGGGGGGGGGGGGGGGGGCAGCCAGATGCCTGCTCGCAGCGCCGCAGACGGTCGTGCGCGCTCGGAGACGCATTGAAGCCTGGCGCTGCACGATGGAGAAATCACCTGATCAATCCAATCAGTCCCCGGCTCAATGGGGGGGGGGGGGGGGACATCTCACCCAGAATGGACCGAGAAAAGTAGCTTCGCTTGCTTTTGATTTACCTGGCGACATAATTATAGAAACATTATCGTTTATTGGGCGTTTTGAATTAATGAACAGTTTAAAGGGTTCAATAAAACATTTGATATCATAAAATAAGGCTTTTATGGCCCCTGAGGACCAGAGAAGGGAACAATGTTCATATCATTCATTGGAACGGAAATGTTACGAAATCGATTTTAATGCGAACGGGCTTGAAAGTCATCACATCTATGGATTCAAATCTATATCAGCTCAGAACAGTGCGTGTGCGCGCGCGCGCGTTGCTGCGCAGCGGGGGTTGATGCTGTAAATTCTCTATAATGCCGTATAATGTTTCTAAGTGTCCCTCTGACATTTAACATCTGCAGGTCAGACTCATTCCTCCTGTCTGGTGCGTTCATGTTGGCACTCATGAAACGGGGACAGAGCTCTGAGCGTGGACAGTATGGACAGAATGGGTCTGTGGGTCTGTCCGCCACCATCAATCATGATGGGCTGTCTCTCTTCAGAGGGTTAAGGGTGGCGCTCAGCAAGTTATTGTGGGGATTCTTTTCAGACAGCAAGTCATTCTGGTGAAGAACACACCTGCTCTAACAGTCAATAGCTTCATTAGCCAATTGAATCAACGGGGTCGGGAGCCGCAGATGTCCCACAATTCAACAAAGAGATTGATTCTGGTGGGGACACTGAGAATTGACAGTCTGAGACAAATGGGTTGTGTCGCTGATGCATTTAGCCGTTCTGTCACGGGGAGTCCAGACAACGGCTGCCATTCAAGACCTTTTGAAAGGAGTGGTCAATAACGAATGTGGGTACGGGCTCAGTCATTCCTCCCCATCACAAATGGGCTGAGACCTGTTCCAGGAGTGGGTGGAACATCTGCGATGCTCTACTTTGCACTGCTGAGCAGTCGAGGTGGCTGACAGGGCAGAAATGAATAAATATTACTGATTCTAAAAATAGCCCCTAAAGCTAATTCTCTGCCCATAAAAGGGCCTCTGAACAAGATTGATAGGAGCGATGATTTAAACAACATCTAATGGGATGTGGAGAGGAAGCAAAAACAGGATTCTATTAAAGTCCCTGGGGAGTGATGTGTTCTCACCTCTAATCTGCAACCATGCAGAAAGTTTAGCTTTAAGTGGAGGCACAGCAGCTCTGAGAACAGCTACATGAACCATTATCTCACCTGTGGACGAAAGCAGAGTGGAATGAAGCTAACGTGGGCCACTGAAACGCTCCTGCAGGCTTGGAGCTGTTGGGACGTGGACGTGAGCCGCCCGTGAGCCGCTCGTGAGCCGCTCGTGAGCCGCCCGTGAGCCGCCCGTGAGCCGCTCGTGAGCCGCTCGTGAGCCGCTCGTGAGCCGCCCGTGAGCCGCCCGTGAGCCGCCCGTGAGCCGCCCGTGAGCCGCTCGTGGTTGAAAGTTACACCTTTTCTCTCGTGGTGAGAGGAGGTGTTGGAGCTGCACCTCCAAAGAGAACATATTGTGAAATGTGGCCTCCACACGTCCAACGTGAACATCTGCGAGACGCCATCGCCCCCCCATCCTTCAGCCCCATGCGTGTCTGCCCCCCCATCCTGCAGCCCCATGCATGTCTGCCCCCCCATCCTACAGCCCCATGCGTGTCTGCCCCCCCATCCTTCAGCCCCATGTGTGTCTGCCCCCCATCCTACAGCCCCATGCGTGTCTGCCCCCCCATCCTTCAGCCCCATGCCTGTCTGCCCCCCATCCTACAGCCCCATGCGTGTCTGCCCCCCCATCCTTCAGCCCCATGCGTGTCTGCCCCCCATCCTGCAGCCCCATGCATGTCTGCCCCCCATCCTGCAGCCCCATGCGTGTCTGCCCCCCCATCCTACAGCCCCATGCGTGTCTGCCCCCCCATCCTACAGCCTCATGCGTGTCTGCCCCCCCATCCTACAGCCCCATGCGTGTCTGCCCCCCCATCCTACAGCCCCATGCGTGTCTGCCCCCCCATCCTGCAGCCCCATGCGTGTCTGCCCCCCCATCCTGCAGCCTCATGCGTGTCTGCCCGTCCCTGCTGCCTTTTTGTCCCCTTTCCCATCCAGTTCCCACCCAAAGCCACAGGTTAAGCTCTGCTTCTGTTGAAAGGGGGGGCGGCTGTCACAGCGGTGCGCGCGTGCACGTGTGCGCGCGTGCACGTGTGCGTGTGCACATGTTCTCTGAAATCTGAACTCGTGTTCTAACACCCTTTCTGTTTAATCTCCATGGAAACGCAGCACTGTCCTCATCGTGTCCCACGCTTTTTTTTTTTTTTGCAGATGATCAGTCCCCCTTTGATGAAGTTAGAGCACGTCATCGTGCACGGAGCCGGTTTCTGCAGAACCTCGTGGTTACATAAGTCCGTTTCCATGAACCCTGGTCCGTGCGTGGGCGTGTGGTGCAGCACGTATGTGGTGGTTCCCGTGGTTCCCGTGGTTCCCTCAGCTCAGCTGCTCAAATCAAAATGATTCTCCAGCTTTATAATTGAAATCGATCCCTCCTCATCCTTGGAGATCCAACAAACTCCCAGATGCAGAACTTTCATTTTCAGAACAATCTTACTGTTCTTGTTAGGGTTAGGGTTAGAGGGTTAGAGTTAGGGGGTTAGGGTTAGGGTTAGAGGGTTAGAGTTAGGGGGTTAGGGTTAGGGTTAGAGGGTTAGAGTTAGGGGGTTAGGGTTAGAGGGTTAGGGTTAGAGGGTTAGGGGGTTAGAGGGTTAGAGTTAGGGGGTTAGGGTTAGGGTTAGAGGGTTAGGGTTAGGGGGTTAGGGTTAGAGGGTTAGGGTTAGAGGGTTAGGGGGTTAGGGTTAGAGGGTTAGGGTTAGGGTAGGGTTAGGGTTAGAGTTAGGGTTAGAGGGTTCGGGTTCGGGGGTTAGGGTTAGGGTTAGGGGTTAGGGTTAGAGGGTTAGGGTTAGGGTTCGGGTTAGGGGTTAGGGGTTAGGGTTCGGGTTAGGGTTAGGGTTCGCGTTCGGGGTTCGGGTTCGGGTTAGGGGTTAGGGTTAGGGGGTTCGGGTTCGGGTTAGGGTTAGGGTTCGGGGGTTAGGGTTAGGGTTAGGGTTCGAGGGTTAGGGTTCGGGGGTTAGGGTTCGAGGGTTAGGGTTAGAGGGTTAGGGGTTAGGGTTAGAGGGTTAGGGTTAGGGTTAGCGTTAGGGTTAGAGGGTTAGGGTTAGAGGGTTAGGGTTAGGGGTTAGGGTTCGGGGGTTAGGGTTAGAGGGTTAGGGGTTAGGGTTAGAGGGTTAGGGTTAGGGTTAGGGTTCGAGGGTTAGGGTTAGGGGTTAGGGTTAGGGTTAGGGTTAGGGTTAGGGTTAGGGTTAGGGTTAGGGTTAGGTTAGAGGGTTAGGGTTAGGGGGTTAGGGTTAGAGGGTTAGGGTTAGAGGGTTACGGTTAGAGGGTTAGGGTTAGGGTTAGGGTTAGAGGGTTAGGGTTAGAGGGTTAGGGTTAGGGTTAGGGTTAGGGTTAGAGGGTTAGAGGGTTAGGGGGTTAGAGGGTTAGGGGTTAGAGGGTTAGGGGGTTAGAGGGTTAGGGTTACCCAGAAACATCCACCATCACCTGGAGAAAGACAAAATATTTTAAGTTTACAAGGAAGAAAACTCCAAGCAGAATGGTCCAAACATGGAAGTGAACCCACAACCTGATTTTGGCCGAACAAAACAAACAACCCCAAAAAAATCCGGGTATTTTAAATAGTTACATGTTGATGATGCCAACATGCAAACACACAATCTAATGTAAAGGCATTCAAACTCAAAAAAAGACATTTTGAAAAGAGCTCTTTTATACAGGTCTCTGCCCACTTTATGCTTCATGTTACCTTCAGCTGTACATTTGACTCTGCAGCTCAATTAAATATGCAAAGAATGCTTTTATACAGTACTTTGACTAAGAAAATACCACATTTTAGCATTGGTCAAAGCGCATTTGTTAATGGAAAGTCACTTTAAGACCTCCCCTACTGGATTTATGATAATGAACGTGCAGCGCTCACCCTGAGGAAGTGTTTTTGGCTCGTTCACAGACCCTGAAGTGCTGAAGAGCGCATTAGCTGGTATCCACACACTTAAAGGCAGTGAAGATCCTGGGAGTCAGAAGATGGTTCTGATGTTTGTTGTCAACCTTTAGGTGCAATGTTGCTGCTTTTGAAAGAGCAAGTCAGTGACAGGAGGTTACCCAGGGGTATAATTAGCATACAGTATCTGCCTCAAAGATCATCTCATCTAACACGATGTGCTCCTCACTGCTGAGCCGAGCCCGTCGGGGGCGAGTGAGGCCAGTTTCAGTTCATTTGACATATTCACTACAGCAGCTGACAACATGTGTTTGGACGGTGCAATGATGGCCAAAGAAGCCAAGCTGTTGCTTCTGCACCCCTGCATGACAAATAATTACCCTCCATTCCAGCAGAAATCCGGAATCTGCATACGTCATCCATAAATAGAAACTGGGCATTCAATGAAATTACAAAGACTGGAACCACCAGCCTGGAAATGAGCATTTCAGTGATGTGAATCATGAAACTGATGAGACTGGCTGCAAGCCCACTCCTGTAACCACCCTGGAGCCCTCCCCATCAGGCACAATAGGCCAGGTGCCTGTTTTGGATCATTTTCAGGTGTTGCACTGATCGTGCACACAGGTTTTCATCCCACATCTTCAAATACTGGTTTAAATATTTATATTCTACAGCCGTGTCCGGACTGGCATTAATATGCATTGGAGAGGCCCCGGTTCAATGCTATGCTAGTGAACGCTGTCAAATGTCATGGAAAAGGCTCTTCTCATCATTACTTGTTGCTCAGGTGGCCTCCGCCCAGCGTGTCATTATCCAATGATTAAAACCGAGCGGGTTTTGATTGAACTGTCATGTGTTCAGGACAGGCCTGACTTGATCGATGATCAACATTCATCAGCCTCGGGAGGAGATCGGACAGGTGCCAGAATTTAACTAACCAATGCTGTATCTACATAACTGCTCCCATCAGGGTTATTTCCAGTGTTTACATCTCGTGTCTGTTGCCTGGGTCAAAAAAGACGTGACTTGGGTTTGACGTTAGTGGGTTTGGCAGTTAATTTCTCAGAAAAGTTTCTGAGTCCTGAAAAAGTCCCTGAAAAGTCAGAGTTCCTACTTTGTAAACGGGTCTCAACACTAAATGAGATCTCATGACCTTCAGCATCCTGGCTAAGTGGAGATCTCAGAATGGCAAACTTCAAATGTCATCTCAGTCACCATCAGCTCCAGCGGCCTCCAACACAAACCTGCTGCAAAGAAACAAATGATCAGTCCCACTGGTCCTGGAATTTATCATTGTTGGGATAAATCCCGTGCACTGCATGACTGACATGTTCCCGCTGGCCTGGAAAGCCGTTCCACACATCCGTATCACCCCCATTAGACCACACGCTCAGTCTGATTTCATTAGCACTCAAATAGGCTCGCGTGTCTTTTAAGTGTGATTTTGTCATTTGTGGGTCCTGGATGATCTCAGGTTGTGATCTCAGGTTGTGATCTCAGGTTGTGATCTCAGGTTTGGTGATTTCTCCAGCAGCTCCTCGTGTGACTGTTGTAGCCTCGCATGTTAGCGCAGCCTTGTTCGGCTCACTCTGATTATCCCCTCATTTCTCCGCAGCTCTGCAGCAACATCGAGGAAAAAGAAGTGCGTTGCGCAGTGTGCTGGGTAAATGGGTCCATACTGCACCAACGGCAGCATTCATCTGCTCTGAGGTCAAATAAACAGGCCTGCAGAGTTTCTGGAGTCCTCGCTCGGCTGCACCATTAAACCCCCGTTCCTGCACCGGGGTTCTGCCCCCGACCACCAGCCCCAAATCAGCTTTTGTTCAGGAAAAATGATGTTGCAGTAAATGATACAGTAAACCAGCCTGTTTGGTTCTCTAATCCGGTCTCTTTCCTCTGTGTATCTAAAGGAGGAGGGAACCATAGGGGAGGGGCCCAGAGTGGAGGGAACCATAGGGGAGGGGCCCAGAGTGGAGGGGCCCAGAGTGGAGGGACCCAGAGTGGAGGGGCCCATAGTGGAGGGGCCCATAGTGGAGGGGCCCAGAGTGGAGGGACCCAGAGTGGAGGGGCCCATAGTGGAGGGACCCAGAGTGGAGGGGCCCATAGTGGAGGGGCCCATAGTGGAGGGGCCCAGAGTGGAGGGTCCTGGAGTGCCTGTCCTCCCCCCAGCAGGGCTGGCGCCCCCTTGTGCCGAGGGTAGAATACCATCTCGGTTGGTATACCCACGACTCTTGGTGAGGCGGGGGGGTCCGGCTCTGAAGGGCCCATACACACATTGTCCATTTAAGTCCATATTGGCTGTGGCCCAGTTGTGTGTGTGTAGGTGTATGTATGTGTGGTGGGGCGTTTGTGTGGTGTGTAAGGGTACACGTCTGAGTCTCTGGGGCCCCTCAGTGCCTGGTGTTGGTGCCTTTTGCAGCGTGGGCCGACTTCAGGAGGCCTTTGCTGTTCTGCTCTGGGATGGGATGGCAGTCCTCCTCAAAATGGACCCCTTACCTTGGCATTAACACCCTAACACCCTTAACTAACCCTAACACCCTTAACTAACCCTAACACAGCCTTACTCTAACGGACCCCTTTCCTAACCTTAATCCTAATCTTTTCCTAACCCCGATGTTGTTTGAATTCTTTCACCCTAACCCTCACCATCACCTTATGTTGTCTTTCTGTTGTCTTCAGGGTCACTGGAGGCCTCATTGCTGCTGCATTTAATGACTGTGATTGATGATCTGATTTACTGAAAAATTTAAGGCTGTCGTTTCCTTTTTAATCATTTAAATCTGACCATTAAAGGTCAAACTTGGCAACGTCCTCATCACACGAAGGCTCTGAAATATTCACTTTAAACAACAAAGATCTTTGGAAGGTGAATCCGGAGCATAACAAGCTAATCCAAGGTTACTTTGACCTGAATTCTGTTGTAACTGACACTGCAGATCAAAAACAACCAAAACAGCATATTTGGAACATACAACGTTAAATCTTCATTTTGAAAGTAATTATCTTTGTTATATGGTTTATTGCTCTGTTTTTGCTGCGCCATCAGAGCCAAACCTTCACATCTGCGGTGTCACATTTCCTCTCAGTTTTACCAGTTTTGGATTCAACATGGGAGTGGTGCGGCTTCTCCCTGGTAATTAGATTGGGGGAAGCGATTGCAATCTGCCCCTAAGACACGCACTCACCCGTGCACATTCGCTTTAAGTCCTCCCCAGACATGCTTACACCTCGGGAGCCTCGTGTAATTACTCTTATCGACCCCTCCAGTTGGAGCCGAGTCACCGGTTATCTGACGAGGGATCCAATCACAATGCAAATAAAGGTAAGTTGAGGCAAGTTTCTTTACCCGTCTTCCTTGCCAGGGGCCAAAAAACCCACACGAGAATCCAATTATTAGCTTGATTGTGTCCTCCTCTATTAGGCAAAGCCACAGGGAGAGGAAAGACAAAACTAAAACAGGGTTCCTGAGAAAAGTGGAAGATGAACTGTTTCATGTGCTGAAACTGCAACTTTGCTGCATTTGTTCTGCACGACTGTATCGCTTCCGTGAATAAGTCAACATGAACTCTAGATGAATCCTCAATGAGATCTGTGATGCGTGTGTATTCTGGCAGATGCAAAGCTAACAAGCTCAGCGTCGACCACACACATCAAACAAAGAAGCAGCAGGATCAAACTGCGAGCAAATCTCTGACATAACGGAGAAAATCCTGTTTTACGTGTGCTGAATGTCAATCGGATAATTGTGACCGAGTCCAGTAAAAGACACACACACCTTTCCTTCTATCTTTGTGAGGACTATCACCCGAGCAGTGAGCACATTGTTAATGATGCCGATATGAAAGCAGGCGTAGACGAGGAGGCAGTGTTGGTCTTCAGAGAAAATGACAGTGGCAACACATGACACTGTCATTAAGAGCCGAATGGACCTGAAGGCAACGGAAGAGGAGCAACAGCAGCCGAGTGAGGTCACACTGAGCGTCCACGGGGCTTCTGGCCCTCGGCCTTAAAAGCAAATGTAAGCTCCCAGGTCCCGGGGGTCTCGCTGGACCGCTGAACTCGGTTCCACACACACACACACACACACACATAGTTACTCTATAATGGTTCTAGAATTGACTATTGTGCCGTCTATTGTGTCCAGATGAGCCTCTAATATATAAACTGGTTGTGAGACGCTGGCGTTCCTGCTGCACACGCCAGCGGGAGATGAAGCAACGCTACGTGGAAGTAATTACCCTATGTTAATTTACAGTTAATGCATATTATTTGACTGCAGTAGGGATCGTGATTAGCAGGAAGACGGAGGTATAGAATGATAGTAAGATATGATTAAAACGTTAAATGAAGTCGCTCTTATCATCGGGCCTCCTGCTGTTGCTGTGTGGGATCTCTCAGTCCATTAAAGGGATCAAGAAATGTTTCATACCAGGAGTTTCTGCTCCTAGAGCCACGGGATACGGACCTCTGTGGTCCCACAAGAGTCTCCTTGGTGACTGAATATGTCGGCCTTGCCATCAACCCCCCCCCTCCCACGACAGCAGCCCAAACTGCTGCTGAGCTCACGCTGTCATTAATCCACAGGTCCGGCTGAAGCGCCATCCATCATTTTACTTCCTGTATTCCACATTTCATCCGTATTACAAGCCCCTCCCCCACCAGGACCAGAGTCGGTAGTTTAAGATGTTTTTATTTTGTTAAAGAAAAAAGTCACTTTGTTCATGGATCTGTTGTTTAAAAAGGCTGAATGAGTGTAACAGCTTGACACATGAAATCTACCCTCTGTTTAACAACATTATGTCGTTAATGATGATTGGCTGTGCGTAACTTGAGCTGAACCACTTGGAAAACATCTCTTCTTGTGCAGAAGACTGAAGACTTCCAGAGGATCTAATGTCCTCAATTAGATTTGCTCTCCATCCGGCCACAGCATCATTTAACTCCACACCAGTGAGGTAAGAACGCTTCGTATCCATTAAAATCCACAAAGGACTTAAATGTCTCATGAGTGCGGAAACTTTAGATGCCGTGAAACTTTCCAAGCAACGGGAGTTACATCATTGCTGCACGGCTGCCTACAATTCATTTGAAGATACTAGCTAAGCCAAGATGATGCTCACTGCTGCTGGATTTGATTTGTTTTCCTTTAGTAACGACTGAAACTGGATTTAAAGGATCTGTGTGGACGCGACAGACCTGGTTGGGTAGTTCCACACATTTTCAGCCAATTAAAGGAACTTCAAACTGCTCCATTCGGCTCTGACTGGATCTCACTCTGAGAGGGCGAAACACACCCGCAGCACTCGGTTAGCAACCTTAGTATTGATTATTAGTCACTGAACAATACTCTGGTTACTAAGTGAAATAACTGGGAGCCACTCTTACGGGTCTGTTGCTGCGGCTCTGAGCCACAGTGGAACCGTTAACATCCAGAATGACAGCTTCTCAACCCTCAGGAGTCAGACATCACACCTCAACCATCAAAATGAGTCCTCAACATTTTTGCTGGAATCCCTCGGTCAATAACAACACAGAAAAACGTCACCTTTGACAGGTCCGTTCTTGAGAGGGCTGCAGGCTGTAGGGGTGAAGGGGTGTATTAGCCACCACCACGAGGCAGCGATGGCAAATACTGAGGAGTTATTTCGGATGCTAGCATGCTACCTGCTAAGGAACACAAGCCAGAAAGGAGATAAAATGTTTTCTTTGTTTTGTTTTAAGTATTTGCAGCACCGATGAATCAAAATAAGGCATCTAATCATTGAGTAACACTCATTAGTCATATTTCCATTCAAAACCAAAAATAGCTTGAATGAGAGAGGCAGACAGCAGATCTTTGGGATAATGAATAATGCTGTATGTTTTGGATGGCATCAGCTTCTCCTGTGGAGTCATGCAGGTGAGGTGACCTTTAAGCATCTTTATTAAAGGCCAACCAATTTCACCGTTAGACTGATGCTAGTCAGTGTTTTGCTGCGAGTTTATGGAGGAAACATTCTGATGCTAATGGGAACTCAGCCAGTGACATTTCTGAGCAGATGATACCTGCCTAAATTTTCCTCATTTTGCATGAATAAGCTTCCAAAGAATGAAAATTAGTCGTTGAATATCGTGGAGAATCTGCGCACACTCAGGATTTATAACATCAATGTCTGAGGAGGAAATGCTGCGTTTTGTTTCTCTGTTTGTTGAGGTAATGTATGAGAAAGACGTTATCTGAGCTGGTGTGAGCTCTATTAATCATGTTTACCTGCTCTGAACAATGCAAAGCACCCCATAATATCACCCTCTGTTACTGCATGTGGCAGCATTGGACCTGCAGTAACAAATTACCACAGCTGAACGTGGCGTTTAAGGCATTTCTTTGCACATTTCACAGCACTTTCCCCCTGCGAGCACCCCCACAGCCCATAACTGCTGCCCATAACAACCATGGAAACCATGAAAGCCTTCAACAATCTGATGTCTTTACTATCACCACAGACGTCAGGTAACGAGGGATGACAGGAACGTAAATGTTCAGGTGTTTTCTGCTGGAACGTGAGGAATTCAGCCAAATTAAGCAGATGTCTTCCAGCCCTGTTTCCCAGCGTGAGGAGATAAAGGATGGATTCATTTCTGATGATGCTCACATTCGCCGGGGAGGATCTGAGCTCCAGACTGGGTCAGAAGTTCTGGAAACTTCTCAGTCCAAGAAAAAGGACACATTGTTGAATCATTACAATCTGGAGATGCACAATTAACTCACTCATAATTACTCATTAGAAATAGTCAATGGAATATGGAGTTATCAACCTCAGCTCCGACTCTTCTGCCCTTCATTTTTCAACATTAAAATCTCCTTCAAACCATTTATGAAACAGCTCAAATGATCCTCCAGAATAATTCCTTTCTCTCCTCCATCTCCAGCTTTAACTACAGTCACAGACATTAAAAAACACCCAATTAGACCCAATTTAATCGACAATTTAACAATTTCTTTCATTTTGATAATCAGTTCTAAAACATGGGATTTAAAAAAAAGGCACCAAAGAAAGTACATGAATACCATTAAAGGCTGGTTAACAAGGTCAACATTCTGATGCTGGCAGTTTTAAAGGGATTAAAACCTATTAAAAGCAAAATGATATAAAGGTACAATAGTGACGGACACCTGAGATGGATTCATTCATTTATGCTTCTTCATAAGTGGTGCAACATAAAGGAGTTTGGTGCCATTACTGCCTTAGTTACCCTTAACATAACACCACCTCACAGAATGTCAGAAGGTTCTGACATTATTCTAGCGCCTGGCGCTCAGGAATCTGTTATTATTCATAGTTCCCATTACATCAGAATGCATCTGTTTACACTTGCTGACATTCCGCATGTCCTCGTCCAGTCCTGCCGAGCGGCTCCATGATGTGGAGACGGCTCCTGTATGTTCAGGACTCAACGTGCTCAGAAACAAGTCCAATCCATCCAACACCTCAGTCGACTCTGCAGAGCCTTGAATATTGATTCAGCAGGTGGAGCTCGCTGCCAAACTAAACTAATTTTCCATGTAATTAAACACCCCAATAATAACCTGCATTGTGCTGACGGATCAGCTCGTTGCTGCAGAGATGCACAGCAACAGAACTGCATTTTCCAGCTGTGAAATCTGGTCGAGAAAACACTTTTTTTGCAGAGGACCGGTAGATTGGACCACTGGGGATTCTTGTTTCAATTTGGGCAGCGATGAGGAAACGGCGCCGTGCGTCTCACCATCGTCTCCCTGACAAATTGGTAGATCTGCGCCTCCCGTGGGGCCGTGCATCACTGGAGGGAAACATGGGATTGGGCCTCTCATTGCAACAGAGGAGGAAGTCATTTTCAGGTGAGTGAGGGATTTGCATCATCACCCTACCCCCCCCCCCCCCCCCCCCCACCCCCCACCCCCCCGACCAGTTATGAGCGTCTTTTCAAAGCGAGACGTTCTACAAGAAAAGCTTCTCCTGAGAGAACTCAGATATTGTGCCTTAAAGATGAAAAAGACAGGGGATGATATATTCAGTAGCCTCTCTAATGAGTTCAGTTAAGGCGGTTCTGAGTTCTCCTCGGCCCGGCACCACTTGGCCTTCACTCAGGGCTTTGAGACGGACCAGAGCAGCACAATTAATCTGTGGGTGCTGAGAACTGAAGGAGCTCAGGACTCATAGTTTCCTGAGGTCTACAGGACAACTGACATCTCACACTGACTCGCACGTTTCTGTCCAGGCCCAATGTGCACGTGGACCGTGCTCCCTGCTGAGGACCGGCCCAGCCGTCATCACGCCTCTGGTTGCTGAGGGGGGGCTTGAGAACGCTCTGTGTCGGCACCCAAATCCTTAAACCCACAGCACCGTTTTTATTCCTTTTTCACAGATTGGGAACTTCTTAAAAAAGCTCATTCACCATCTGCCCTATTTTATCTGTTCATCTGAAGACGCGCTGGTCCTGCAGCCGCTCCGTTTTATGGCTCTGGAATTAGAAGCAGGCTCCAATGGTCGATACCTGCAGCCCGAGATGAAGCCTGCTCATGTTCACAACACACACACACACACACACACACACACACACACACACACACACACACACACACAACACACACACACACACACGCACACACACACACACACACACACACACACACACCCTTCTAAAGGCAGTACCAGTGTGGTGAATTCCTAATGTGTCACTGTATTGAACGTGTGCGATGGCAAAGGGCCTCAGACGGGACCAAACTAAGGCTGTGGTGACCTGACCTGTCCTCCACTCTGGTATCTTCAGATCTCCAGGTTCTGCCAGGACGTGTGACTGGTGGGCCTGTTTGCTCAGGACAGACCAACGAACTGCCTCTGCTGCATTGCTGCAGAAGTCCATCAATAAAGCAGCGGACGTCACTCACACTGAGAAGGGCAGCGAGGAACCTATTCTATACGCCAGCAGTAATCAAGGAGGGAGAACAGCCTGCACACATCACAGGCAGCGTCAGCAGGGATGCACAGCCACGCATGACGGTGTAATAAGGCTGCCACAAATGAGCCGCCAGCACATGAATAAATGATGCCCACAGAATTAATCACCACAGAAACGTGACAATAATAATGGTCCAGAGACATGAAGATCTGGTGACTGTGTGTAAGACAGGCAGGCAGACAGGCAGACAGACAGGCAGGCAGGCAGGCAGGCAGACAGGCAGGCAGGCAGGCAGGCAGGCAGACAGGCAGGCAGGCAGGCAGGCAGGCAGGCAGGCAGGCAGACAGGCAGGCAGGCAGGCAGGCAGACAGGCAGACAGACAGACAGGCAGGCAGGCAGGCAGGCAGGCAGGCAGGCAGACAGGCAGGCAGGCAGGCAGGCAGACAGGCAGGCAGGCAGGCAGGCAGGCAGACAGGCAGGCAGGCAGGCAGGCAGACAGACAGGCAGACAGACAGACGGAGGGAGGGAGAAGGAGACCCAGCCATCTGCCTGCCCAGGCTTCATGCATCAGATGATGAAACTCCTGCCAGACATATTGGAGCTGCTTTGCCAGACGCCACCAGACGGGCAGACAGACCAGATGATCCAGAACAGGACACATTTCCACCCGTTGCACATACATGAAGACATATGTCCTGAATCTATGTGTTCTCATAATTAAACTGTAAGATGGTTCTATTGTTTCTTAACTAAATAATTCTGCAATAATAATTAAGCATTCTTATGAAGACAGTTTAGTTTTACATTCCCCCTCCGGTGATCGGTGCCCTTTGCAGTTCTCTTCATATTTATGATTAATGTTGTTTGCATGTTTGGGGGGTGAAGGATGAGAAGAGCTGGTTCACACGCTGTGCCGACCGTGGCCGTCTCGCCTGGCGACACGCGACAGGAATCCATCTGATAAGATCTGGACGTGTTTGTGTGGGATCAGAACTCGGTGCTCTGCCTCGCTGCGCAGGATCTGACCATCAGTGCTAAATATAGGACGTGCAAAAGCAAGACTTTAGCTTGAGAAGGTCAGGGTTCGGATAAAGGCTGCACAAGGAAGAGCTCCACCAAGGATCGCTACTCGAATCCTTGTGTTTGGGACGGTGGCAGCGAGGCAGCGAGCAGCCTGATCAGTGCTGAGGGTTCCATCGTCTGTGGTGTGTGTGGACAGCTGAGGGACACACACCCCCTGCCAACTGCTCTCTCTACACACACGCACCTGCACGTCTGAGTTGGAAGGGTTGGTAATCATAATGATCAATTTGTGGGATTTGTGCTGCTGCTCCCAACCTCAGAGTGCTGCTGGCCACATGTGATGCTCGTATTTGTATCGATTCCCCGACAGGCACTTCGCTCCCCTTTGGAGGCTTGGAGGAGGAAACACCGGCAAAGATGTGGCTTTAACTGTCAGCAGCATATTCAGCCCCGATCTCTGAGGAGAGACGTGGGGGGGGGGGGGGGGGGGGGGAGGCAAGGGGGGGCTGAATCTGTCAGAGATGAACCAGAGATGGAGGACGGAGGAATAAATGAAAGACAACATTGATCCCATCGATGCTTTTGTCTTGTCATCAATCAAAGTGACCACTGAAAAACATGTAAGTGAACACAAACAACATATTTTTACCCCAGACACTTTCCACCCCTGCTTGTCCTCTAACTGCCCCCCCCCCCCCCCGCCAGCTCCTTCACATTGATCCGGACTGAGTGAAGCATGTAATTAAAATGGACGGCTCTCAGCCGAGTCTCCTTTTAACGTTGACAAACCTCCTGGGTCCCGATAACCCGTGTGTCCGTGCAAATGATACCCAGCAGCATCATTACACACACACACACACACACACACACCACACACACACACACACACACACTGGGTGAATCAGCCTGTCACGCATCAACAGATTTTAGCGGATTTTAATTAATTAAATGACAAATCATTGCATTTCAAAAGTAATAACACTGTTAAACGCTGTGAAAATGTTTCTTTTCCTCTTTTCCTAAAAGATGAACGCGTCCTGTAACTCTGACATTGCCCCCCCCCCCCCCCAGGGTAAAGTTTGGAGGCTCTGCAGAAGCAGCTTTGTTTGCTCTGCCCTCTCTGTCTTTACAGGACCAGGGCAAATTATTCCTCTGCAGGAATTTAATTAGAACTCAGCAGCCAGGGGATTATGCAAAGTGAGTAAATATTAGAGAATGGCACAAGTGTTATCTCTCCATAATCTTTTACACTGATTATTATAATAACCTCCTCACACAAGGTTACCTTTTCTTATGGATGAGCAGTGGTTGGAAATGCTCGTCACAATCATTCTTTGCAATGCTTCATTGGCTTCAGTAGCAGCTGTTTCGATTGCAACACTCAAATTTAATGAGATTAATTAGTGTTGCATCATCCTGCAGTTGATCAATGCAGGAAATCAGACGGAACATTTCCAGCAATATAGAGTTACAGAAGATAAGTCTACAGAATGTGGAGCGCGTGGAAAGGTAATGGTAGCACGCGTGCACACGCACGTGCGTGCACACACACACACACACACGTGCGTGTGAGTGCGTGAGAGAGGCCATCACCTCCCATCCGCCACAGTTTAATGAACACTGCCCTTTATTCTCCTTCTGCTTTGGAGCTCCAGGGTCTTCGTGAAGACTCCAGGCTTCAGACTGAGGCTTAACTCCAGCAGCTGCTGTGGTGATGTAGAAGGCTCCTTACTGTAGCAGTGCAGAGAGAGGAAATATACAGAGCAATCACACTTTAGTGGTTCAAATCGAACAATAATGCACGTTTGTCACATGGCAACGTCTCTGTTTAAAGCTGCTTGTGTACCGACTGTATCAGCCTGCAACTGTCTGGATCAAAAGAGGCACATAAATCCTGCAACTTGGAGGAATCAAAGGAATTACTGAGGGGGTGTTGCAGAGCATTATTTGTAGCAACAGAGTGTCCTACATATAAATAGAGCCTGCGTTTGTAAGTCCCAGACTCCTCCACTGGTGTTTTTATCCTGCAGGCTCTGCTCTGCTGGCTTTTTATTTTCTCTGGCTCAGCATGATGGTTCTATTTCTTGTGATTGTTTCACTATTTTTACTGCTCCAGCCAAATAGTCCTTGATTGACCTTTTCAATCAGGACAAAGGTGGCCTTGGTATAAAGCCAGGGATGGTTCTCTGGGGATGGGGGGGGGGGGGCAGGACGTTCACAATTTTCACACCACTGAAGGAAAATGATGCTGAATTGGGAATTGACTGTTGAGATCACCCTGTACCACAGCCATGAGGCTGAGATCCAGATATGCATGAAGCGCTGAAGATGAGGCTCCAGGGGCGAAGAGGGGAAGAAGAGCAAATGAATGCAGGCAGAAATGGAGCTGCAGCTCCTGTTTCCTCTGACTCCACACCTGATTTTAATCTATTCAGCTGCTTATTGAAGCGCTGGTTTTAGAGCCAAGTAATGAGGGCCTTCTGCACTTTTGTTAAGGACTAATTCTTTTTCCTCTTTGAACTTGTGAATCAGTGTCTGCAGCCATTTTCAGCCGTTTAAAACCTCCTTCTTCATTTAGAGCACAAGTCTCGATGTTAAATCTCACAGAAGTGGAAGAGGTGGGCAACAAGGAGAAGCTGTAAAACCCATATTGGATCATTTCAAAATCAGTCCTGGATTCCTTATCAAGTCCTCTTTCCATGACGAGTTCTTTTATCCTCTTTTTGTTTTAGATCCACCAATGTTGTGGATGTTCATTTACACACATTCTCCAAGTATTTGCATGTGTTTGCCCATATAAGCGTGGCAGTACACTCATTAGTTAGATGTTTATATCCTCTATATTGTATGTTATGTGTGCTTTGGGTGATGTTTACAGTGTTCTGCATCCCTTTTTCATGTGGCTGTAGAACGCCATCCATTTTTCTTTTATCCATCGCTGATGACTAAACTGTACATTCGAGCTTGTGGAACTTTTAGCAGATTTCTTTCTCTGCCATGATTGTATACATCACATCATCAACCTCTCGGAGAAGTGCTGGTTTAGGGATCATTTCTATGGGATCAGTTGCAAATGTTGTCATTAGTTCTGTCTTCATTTTTTTTCTTGCTATTGACCAAACTAATTGATTAAATTTAATATTCCTGTAAAGTCTGTAACAATTCCCAAGCTTTAATGGCATCGCATCCCTTTGGCAGTGTTTTCTTGATACAGTTTAGTTTTTAGTAAGTGAAAGGGAATCCAAAATTGATTTTCCTAAAGGGTAATATATTTTATACTTTCAGGTCATAAAAGTATTCTTTATAATTTTTTCCCCCAAAATTTCACAATTACCTTTGTCGTATTCAAAGTTTTATTGAAATAAGCTCAAAGTTAGAAATCGAAACTGCTTGAACCACTTATATTTAGATTTATGAAAAAGATGTAAGTCACATTTGAATTGCTCACTTAACCTGCTGGAAGGAGGGGGAAAGAAAATAAAAACACATTTGCGTGGTAAAGTATATGGCAGAACACGCAAGCTACAAATCTGTGACTGCGCCTTTTGTACATCTTTACGGTAATGATCAGTCGTTCCGTACAGCGCCTGACATTTATTAAAACTATTTATAATCTGTACCTTATATATAAAAGGAGGTTTTCTACTAAAACAGACTTTTTGAAAGCGCAGAAAATGTAACACATAAAACGCTTGAGAACAATATAAAATACAGCGGAAAGGATGACGTGTACATTCGGGTCCTTCGGACTTCCGGGTGTTCATAAACAGACAGCAAGTGGCGCCGGCTCGCTTTAAAAATGTGGGTTTATTCCGTTATTTTGCATCAATTCTTTCCAAATATACAGCGTGTTAATGACCAGTCCTTGACTTGTAATAATATGATATATTTTCTGTTTCAGGTCTAAAGTAACGTTTAAAATCACGCTGACGTCGGACCCGCGGCTGCCTTACAAAGTGTAAGCATTGACAGCGCAGTGGCGCCTCTTCTTCTGCTGCTGCTGCTGCTTCTTCTTCTTCTGTCTTTATTTAATTAACATTGTTGACTATTGTCAATCGTACACCTGTTATGCTCATTCTATCCCTAAATGTTATGTGTATTTTCAGCTCTTTGTGAGCTAACATCTGTTAGCATTTAAATTAAATCAGAAAAAACAGAAAATGTCGTGATTATCATTACACAGAGAAGCAGACATGTAACAACTACTAAATTAATTAAGACTAAAACAGTCAGAATACATTTCCCACATAATTGGTAAGTTCAACAGGAATGAAAATGTACCTTTAGGTTTTTTAAATCTTGATTCTATATGTTCATTGTGCTGTTCTATAACCCAGTATTCATGGTGTTTAAGAACTACGTGCACATGTAACGTGAACAGCCAAATACGCTGACTGGCCACTTTATTAGAAAAGGGTTTAGAACCCTTTTGCCTTTAGAACTGCTAAAATTCTTTGTGGCACTTTGAATAAGTTGTTGGAAACATTCCTCAGAGATGTTGGTCCGTCTGGACACGGTGTTCCCTGATCCCGTAGGTGATCTATTGGATCCCACTCTGGTGACTTTAGAGACCACTGGAGTTAATCATTGTCATGTTCCAGAAGGCGGTTTGAGATGACTCGAGCTTCGTGACCGGTATGCAGCATGCTCAGCTAGGCTGATGTCTCGCGGATCGCTCGTCTCCACGTGCTGGAGATGTGAAATGGCATCCAAACATCAGCCTTTACACTCGCTGGTGGTGCGCCAACACGATCACCAGATCCTGTGCCATGAAATGCTGCTGGACGAGCTGGTTTGGTGTCACAGGCTGCTTCTCTGCACCAAACGTCCATCATATAAAACCATCATATAAAATATCAAGTTTTGGCTTTGATGAATCCACGACGTACCATTTCTGGGGAAATGGATCCACTTATCTTTTTAACACCGTGACACCACCACTAGCAGCCTGAACTGGTGATACAAGGCAGCATGGATCTACACGTTTATGTGCTTTACACCAAATTCTGAGCCGGCAAACTGAAAGTTGCAGACTCATCAGCTGTTATTAGCCGTTATTAGCCGTTATTAGCCGTTATTAGCCGTTATTAGTCGTTATTAGCTGTTATTAGCTGAGTGGCACCTGTGTGTTCTTCTGCTGCTGCTGATTAGCCAAAACCAGGAGACCTAATAAAATGGCCTGGGAGCGTCAGTCATGCACAAGTCGACATTAATGTTTTTCTCCAGAAAATATGATCCATTCCAAAGAAATGAACGTTTCATTTTTGCTGTAATTCTCCTTGCTGCTCCGAATGAGTCGATGCCTGGTGCCTCGTAGAGAAACGGAATGGTTCTGCAGGACAGGAAACCGATCACCAGCGTCTGTTTTCAGGGGGAATGTGCTGACCGTAATGGTTCAGCTGTTGTCTGAAGGCATCCCGTCTCCTTTTCTATTAGCTTTCTTCCAGGTTTATGTCCGACTTTCGCAATGTTCCTGCTTTTATGTCGGCAAAATCTATTTTTGTGTTTGTGTCCTGTATTTTATAGGAATGGAAAAAGTGCTCTGTGGAATAGTGAACAGGAAGTTTGTCAAACTTGTCGTCACTAACAGAAACGTGAAGCTGATGTTTTCTATGAGTAAAAACCTTCCTGCTCTGCTAAAATGATGCTTAAAACTGCGACATTCCTGCTGTCAACAGCCAAATGGAAGTTGGGACTAGAATAAGAGCTGAATGACTTTTGTGTTGCGGCAGACTGAGCGTCCCGGAGAGCACGCCGTTCACCGCCGTGCTGAAGTTCGCAGCCGAGGAGGTGAGCGTCGCCTTTGTTCCATCACATCAACATTAGGGTTGGGGCTAGCCTGAATTAGCCTGAATTAGCCTGAATTAGCCTGAATTAGCCCCCGACTCCCAGGAAAAGTGTCCGACAGAGACACAGAATCCTTTTCTGTTGCTTCGTCTGCTTTCTACCAGAGATTTAGGCCATCCCATAATGTTGGATACTGTGTAGAGGAGAACGCAGATCCAGTCGACTTTATTCTGAAAGATTTCAGCTTTTTCTTTTGTTCCTGTTGATTGTTTGGCAAAAAGTGCTATTTTCCTTTCTTCTAGAGCTCTAACGACGTTTTTAATCACCACTGTGACAATAATGATGCATAATTATAGTAATAAGTATAGTAATAATTGTAGTAATAGCTATAGTAATAATTACAGTAATTATTGTAGTAATAATTACAGTAATTATTGTAGTAATAATTACAGTAATAATTACAGTAATAATTGTTGTTATAATTACAGTAATTATTGTAGTAATAATTACAGTAATAATTACGATAATAATTACAGTAATAATTACAGTAATAATTACAGTAATTATTGTAGTAATAATTACAGTAATAATTACGGTAATAATTACAGTAATAATTGTTGTTATAATTACAGTAATTATTGTAGTAATAATTGCAGTAATAATTATAGTAATAATTACAGTAATAACTGTAGTAATAATTGTAGTAATAATTACAGTAATAATTGCAGTAATAATTACAGTAATAACTGTAGTAATAACTGTAGTAATAACATCTGCCAGGACAGGTCCTGCAGGCTGCTGTGCTGCTGTCAGATGTTGTGATTTGCAGTAGTTTTGCTTGATTTCACACATCAGCGCAGATGTTGATGCTCTCACATCTGGCAGAGGTCACGTGGTCATTAGTGATCATTAGTTAGTTAGTTAGTTAGTTAGTTAGTTAGTAGTCATTAGTTTTGTCCAAAGGAGCAGCCTCGGCACCGACCAAAGTTAGTGCCACTTTTCCTCGTGCAGAGTGAAGAATGTCGTATTTTCAGGGCTCCGACTGTTTGGGCGACGCCGCGGTGCTAATCTCTCCCTGGGGACAGACCCCCCCCCAGTCTCTGCTAAACCCACGTGCTGTAGGACATTCAGAGAGCAGGCTGAGTGATCTCCCTCCAGAACCCCGAGCAGAGCCCCCCCCCCCCAGTCTCTCCCCAGTCATCCGTGACCTCACCTGTGCTGTTTCTCTCTCTCCCTGGAACAGTTCAAGGTGCCGTCGGCCACCAGTGCAATAATAACAAATGGTGAGTGGATGAAAAACGGCTCTTTTCTCGTTTAGCAGCTCGTTTACTCCGTATAAACGTGGACGGGCCGTCGATGACGTCTGTCAGACTCGACCACGATGAACCTCGCGGCCCGCTCGTCTCGTTAGTCAGCACGAGCTCGTTACGCATCGCCCATAGCGGCTCTGATGATGTCATTTCTCTGCTGCTCATTTGCATGACAGTGACGTGCTTTACTTTCTGTCCCCACGCAGATGGGATCGGCATTAACCCCGCCCAGACGGCAGGTGAGGCTCCCGCCGTTCCCAGAAAGGCTCCGCAGGTTTTTACCCCAGGAGCCGTTTAAAAGGCTCTAAAGAGGGAGCTCGTTGCTCCCAAGGAGAGGGCCTCTTGCTCCGAGTATAAACATCACACGCCAGTGACGCAATTCTTTATTTACAGTTCAGCTTCCGTCATTTTTATTCTCCCAATGATCCCACGCGTGGGAGGGAATTCACGCCGTGCACGTGGGACCGTGCGAGTGCTCGGCCAAGCTCCAATATTTAACCATGGAAACCAGGAAACGCTGGTTGGGGGCCTCTGACCAGGCTCCGCTCTCCTCTCACTCTTGGAAGCGTGCGAATGGTGTTTAGCCATTCCTGAACATTAGAGGATCCCAAATGTGGGATTTTAAACAGGAAGATCCTCAACCGTGACTTCGGCGAATCCCTCGCTGCGCCGCCTCCCTCGTGGTTCCCCGAGGTTTATATTTAACGCGTAGCTTCTTATGTAAGGCGGCGTCCTCGACAAGGACCGCTCACAGAGCTGCCGGCGTTCCCGTGAGAGCGGGACGGCGACGCCTGCTGTGACCAGAGGCGACGAGCCTTTATCAGAGCTGCCATGAGCAGCGTCGGCTCCGCCCCCTCCGTCAGGCTGCAGCGCGGCGCCGGGGAAGAGGGGAAGTCACAATATAGCGGCGCTACATCATCATATATCAGCAAAGGGGCCGTAGAGGCAGCAACAGGCTCCGCCTTTAATCCTTTCAGACCTGCAGCGAGGTTAAGGTGTCAGATGGGGCTGATGTCGGAGGGACCGGCGCCGCCGCCGCCGCCGCCGCCGCCACGGCAGCGACACCCTCCATTAGACTGTGATCTTAGCGTGATGCGGTGTCTCGTCTTCACAGGGAACGTGTTCCTAAAACACGGCTCGGAGCTGCGCATCATTCCCAGAGACAGAGTGGGAGGACAGGGAGCCTGAGGCGGCGCTTCCCCCCCGGCAGTGACTCACCCGCCACAGACGTGCAGCAGAACCACCACAGCAGATTCACCATCTGGATCCTCACAGGAGCTCCTCAGCCCCCTTCACTCCCGTCTCACTGCCACAAACCAGCGCAAAGACGCCAACGGCACCCAGAGGATTTTGGCAATTAATGTCCGCAGACACAGATGCATCCTGGGAGATATTTCACCTACATTCAACAAATGGCTGCAGCAGTTACGAGTTTCTGTGTGTGAAATAAATCAGACAAGTGCTCGTGCCAGTGTTCCGTGAGTGTTTGTCTCCTCTAAATGTGGCTTTAAAGTCTTTATTCTTTCTAGTGTGTTCACAATAGGCAGGTTTCAACATTTAATTAGCATTAATAAGCAACCGTCATTCAAAGATGCACCTTAAATGTTACAGAATAATGTGCAATAGATGCTCAATGCTTATAAATGGAGGAAACATTGGAAACGCAGGTGAATCAGCCAGATTAATCCCGTCCGCACTAAATCATGGCAACAGGAAGTGGTGGATGGAACCTTTAAGTTCTCACTGATGAATGAGGACGCGCTGCCATTAATCACCATCACGGATGCTTTAAATCATTTCTCTGTGGACAAAAATGTCTTTGGGGTTAATGGTGTGTGTGAGCCGGAGCTGGTGTGTGTGTGTGTGTGTGTGTGCTATTTTTAAAGAACGCCACGTTTGCATTTGCACATAAAAGGGACGTTTGAAAACTCAAAATCAAGTCGCCTCATCCCATCCCAGGCTGGGATTTTGTGCTCTTTAGGCATGAAATTAGAATTTCACACTACTTTCACACTTAGTGAAGTAACAAGCGTTGATATTTAATGTCTGCGAGCAGCAGCGTAGGAAGACGGCCCGTGATGTGAGGGCGCCTGAGCTCATCAGCTGGGACGCAGAGGCACCAGCTCCTCAGGTGCATCACGTCTGCACCTGCAGCAGAGGAGCTGAACACTTCATCATCCCCTGAAGCCTCGTGTCAGAGGTTCTAAATGGAGTGGTGCCTCCGCTCTGGCGAAGATCCTGCAGACATGCTGGAGGCTGAGAGGCCTCCGTCTGCTGGGGGGCTGGACTCAGAGTGGGGGGGGGGGCGGGGGGCAGATGACAAATGGAGGCAGAGATTGTGCCAGTAAACGGTCGTTTCTGGAAGATTTCACTCTTTTCTGCGGGTGCAGCGCGGGTGGAGACCATGATAAAATATGAACGACAGACGCGTCACTCGCTCTGATTTTTACTGTATGAAGAAAAGTGGTGACTTTAATCAGTTTAAGGTGTTAAAGCTATTTAAAGCTGAGTGAGTTATAATCATGACCAGCTGGGTCTTTGTGTGTGTGTGTGTGGGGGGGGGGGGGGGGGGGGGGGGGGGTTGTGTCTGTGTTTGTGAGGGTGCATATGCGGGTGTGAGGGTGTGTGTATGTGCGTGTGTGTGTGAAAGAGAGTGTTTATGTGTTTGTGTGTGTGTGAAGGTGCATATGTGGGTGTGAGGGTGTGTGTATGTGCGTGTGTGTGTGAAAGAGAGTGTTGGTGTGTGTGTGTGAAGGTGGGTGTGAGGGTTGAGGTTAAAGTGCGTTAGTGTTAGAGGCTTCGTTGGGATGGTTCAGGTCAGAGGTTAGATGGGTAATTATGTCTATGAAAGTCTTCACAAAGACATAAATATGAGGGTTTGAGTCTGTTTCTGTGTGTGTGTGTGTGTGTGTGTGTGTGAGTATTGAACAGAAATCTTTTATGTCTGTATTTGTGTATTTGTGTGTGTACGTCAAAGATAGCCCAATCACGGTCTCTTTTCTCACACTCTTCGGCTGATAAACTCCCCCCTCTTTGACCCCGCCCCCCCTCTTTGGCCCCCCATTACCAGCAACCAATCTAAAATGAGATCTGGACGTTCTTCGCGGACACGCGCAGATAACAACCACCTCTACAGGTCACTCAAGCTGATAAGGAAATGTGGAAGACACGGAAGACGGTTGGCCTCTTCCTGCCCTTCCAGCGACTCATTTTCACCCATTTCACCGCAGCATGCGTGCAGAGGAGAGTGCGCGTGCAGAGGAGAGTGCGCGTGCAGAGGAGAGTGCGTGTGCATTCCCGACTGTGGCCCAAATGAGCCGGAACCTTCCAGGCAGTCGGGTGTTAACACGCAATTGAATGGCGTGGCCCAATTCTGCCCCCTTTTGGCCGTAATCTGTAACAGCAGCCATCAATTATCGCGGGATCGAGTGAAGCTTTGGGAGGATCTCAGATCCCAACTGGATCCCTCATGTTAGATGCTCCACTCAACACACAACAATGTCGCCTGTGGAAGGAGTGAAACTATTATTGTTCGAACTGACACTATTAATCTTTGGCAGGGTCATATTATAAAGTATTTTAATTGAACACGTCACGTGAGACTACGTGTATAAAGGATCGGATTCATCTGCTGTCCTGGGCGATGACGTCACGAACTCAAGTTTTCAAAGCGCTGGAAGTCGGGCCGCTCCACAGTTTCTCTGAGTGAAGTGGTCTCTCAAATCTGTTGAGGCAGTCCTGCAGCTAATCTTTTATAATCCTCCTTCTCTCCTTTTCTGCAGCCTCCTAATGTTTTTAAGCCCCACGGGAGACTTAATAAAACACTGGAGAGTGCATTTGAGGGACAACCAGTCTCCGTTTTGCGGTTTAAGTTCTGTTTAGATGGAAAAAGCAGAATTATTTCAGGGTGCAACCCGACGTGTGCTGCCATAGAGACTCAAACCGATGAGACGTCGCAGAATTGTCTCTAGAAGAAAAGCAAAACTGAGAAAGAGGCCAAAAACCCATCTTGATGAGAACGATCAGGTGCGTCAGCAGGTGTTTGCTGGAGCAGAAGCGCCTCTGCTCCACATGGGTGCTAACGCTCTCCCCAGCTGCCCTCTCCTCCGTGACAGCTGGAAATGACCCGCTGAAGAGGGGAGCCTTTTTCTTTAATGTGTGTCATTATCCCTGCAGGGGAGGGGGCTCCTGCATGAGCTGAAAGGCGCTACACCTTGATTAATTAACCTTGATCAAAAGCGGTGGATCAATCGCTCCTGAGCCAAATCCCAGCTCAAGTGAACAACTCACTGCATTCGATTTCATGAAACGCTTGTTGTTTCCTGGACTGCTGCTGCCTCGTTCTGCCACCAGGGGGCAGTATTTTATTTTAAAAGATCCACTTTTTAATAGGAGTTATTGCTGCATACACGTATAGCACAAACGTGTTTATTTCCCATTGCCTTTATATTGTTAGAATCCATCTGTTAAATTCTTTATGCTATTGCTGTTTTGCTCATTAACGCGCATCAAAAGTTTTGTGCCAAATTTGATTCTTTCTGAAGTTTAGGGCTAAATGTATCTGCTCACCTCCAACAAGCCGAAGGAGCTGACGACAACTGCAGAAAAGTGACACGTCTCCTGCAGGGCTGGGGGCTTTTTCTGATGTGTGATGGAGTGTGGCAGTCTCGTTCCTTATTAGCCTCATCACATCTGTGAAATCGTATGAAAGAGAGAGAATACGGCTCGGTTAGGGGGCATGTCACGGAGCCAAGCAGCCAGGAAAGCTTTCACACGCAGGCTGTAAACAAGTCATTAGCTCCTAACAGTTCTCAGCCTCCTCCCAAATACACCCCTGGAAAACACGGGACTCTGCAAACCCGCAACAGCGATCCCGTCAGAAAACGGAATTCTGGCTCCAATGTTTTTCAAAAGCGGTCGATTCAGTGAAAGCAGGTTCGTTCTTGTGATTCTCACAGATTTACACAATTCTGCTCTGATTCAGGATAATCGTCCTGTTGGCCAACGGGAGGCCGAGCCTGCAGCCGCGCTGTGATCTGTGATGCAAATGAGCGCGACACAGGAACAAACGGGCAGTTTCACCACAGCAAACGCCCCCCAGGACGGCACTTTGTGTAGGACTCACACGCTCGTTGTGTTGTGATTACAGAGCAGCGGCCAGGCCCAGTTGCTGGTTGCAGAAAGAGCTCCTGGTTTGTCCCGTGAATGGCTGCTTTTGCCTCGACTGTAATATAGGAACAAAGGTGGACCAGATGGGAATGTGTCTGTGTCTGTGTGTGTGTGTGTGTGTGTGTGTGTGTGTGTGTGTGGGGGGGGGGGGGGGGGGGGGGGGTTGCTGACCCAGACGTGAGGTAATTGCAGGTTGGTTCTGCAGAGTGCTGAAATCGGTGGTTTTGAAGGCGGAGCTTCTGCTTCTGTGCTCCCTCGTGAAGCAACAGGTCGGTTTGCACCTGACAGCGAGGACGGGCTGAGAGGAAGGGCGCTCCTCTCGTCCTGCTGGGGGAGCGAGCACCTGGCCAAACATTCGCCTAAAATGAATTTAGGGATTTAGAAAATAACGGGACACTTCACCTAAAAATCTGAAGCTGATCACCTCGACCCGTCACTTTTCCAGTGGAGCGACGGGGACGGCGTGACCGATGTAGCATAAATACCCACGATTGTGCTGCGGCTCAGAGCTGCGTTCACCTCCACAGCTGCACTAAAGTCTTGTGGTGCATCAGCAAATGCAGCTGTGGGGCCGTACGCACGCTGGTGTCCACCCACCTTTCCTGCTGAACCAGCCCTTTAACTTCTGCTGAAATGTCCAAAGCTATCCATAGGCTATATTGAAGCAGCTGCCATCATCTCAAATCCAAATCTGCGCCTCCTTATCCCGGCGAGGGAGCGCTCAGCAGTGTTCTCCATCAAGGGGAGCTTGTTTTTTGGTTAGTGCTCCTGCTAACCACAGTAAACAAGAGTCCCGAGGCCTTTCCTCATCATTAATGTCTCACTGACCAAGACAAAACTGCTTTGGTGTCCTCCTCTCTAATTATTAACCGGCTTCGCGAGGGTCCAACTCGACACTAAATGTCTCCATTTCATGATAAACCCAGAACGCCTCTGCCAGGATTTCATGCAAATGTGGCAATCAAAGGGACGCCTGGCTCCGGCGCTGTCTCATTACGGCACAGTTTGGAATCTTTCGAACGCACCATCGGCACCAGCCCCAGAATCTCCACGTGAGGCCTTATCAGAGCCGTGCAGCTGGCGTGTGGAACCAGCCCCATCTCGCATCGTATGAATATGTCATGAATCTGAGGCCGGACTTCCAAAGGGCTCCCATGTGCCTGGTAGGTGGTCACCAAACTGCAGCTCCGGCACTAATTAGTCAGCTGGAGGCCAGAACGACATCTCTGTGGAATAAACATCTATGGATAAGACAGGGAATCACTTGTAAACAAGAGCCCATCGTGTTTTCATCATTTATCGGCCTCTAATCGTGCCACAGACGCACCAGAACTCCATCTTACAGTCAGACTTTAACCTGCCCGACTCACTGACGCCCACTTTCTCTCATACAACATCAGGAAACAAGAATGTTGCAGCCGGTACGGAGCGTACGGCAGCTGGAGGTCCGGGGCTGAAATGACAAGGCAGTGGGGGCCTTCTAATCACCTAGCATTTTAAACGTGGGTGGTGGTGAGTCAAGAACAAAAAAGTAGTCCCTCGCAGCGCTTCTCAGGCTCCGGCTTATGTATGAAGATTTGAGAGTCTTTGAGGCCAGTGGGAAACTTTTCAAATATTCATGTTTGCCACCAGTTTTGTGGGCAATTGAAGATTCCGTCCAATGAATTTGCTTCAATTACACTAGTTTGAAATGTTAGATGTTCACAAAGCAGATGCTCCATCCCAATAAGATCCTGCGCCCCGTGTTTTTGCATAATGTTTATATAATGTTTTCTGGGTGGGGGGGTCGGAGCGGAGATCACGTTGTTTCCGTGGTGGAAGTGCGGAGAGTCCGTTCCTCTGCATCTCGGCCTTGAAAGACGTGAGCCACTGCGGCTCTTCCCTCGGCACCCTGAGGTCCAACAAGACGGATGCTTTTGTCTCCTGAGTGTGTTCCACACTGGAACGCTTGGGCTGTGAGCATTATTTTTGGATGGACTCTTTCCTTCTTCCATCAGCATTTATTGATCAGCTCGGACAGGCAGGGTCACTCTCCCTCCGAGCTGCTGGATAATAGAACATGTGCTCTGTTTCTGTCTGGCCTGAGGGAAGGTCAGCACATTTCCGAGGCGTTTGCTCGCCACACAATCAAGTGTAGGATCTACAAAAATGGGCGAATGTAGGACTTTATTTAGCTCATATTTATGAACGTGTCCTTGGCTGCTACCTTACGACCAGAGCCTGATCATGACTTTTTCCTCTGTTTTCCCTCATAATTGCCACATTAATAAACAACAATCATTAACCAGTTCTCATTCTCACCAAAGGAGTGAATTTGCATGATGACACTTTAATTCAAACTTAAACTTAAGTGCTTTTCAAAAGACCTCTTTTCCCCATTTCGTTCATAGCTCATATAATTAACTGCTATTATTCGGCGTGATTTTTTTTTTTTTTTACTTTAAATAGTTCCCTTCCTCCAGTCTCCGCCCCTCCGCCCCCCCCCCCCCCCCCGTGGCTGCCAGCCCGACTACCTATTGGTGATCAGACTGGGGGTTACAACCCCTCGCCAAATCCCCCCCAATGCGCGCAACGGTGGGCGGTGTTGCCTTTACGCAGGCTCCGGGGGGCTGAAGTTAAAACTCCTGCGCGCTTTTCTCGCCGAGTGCGTCTCGGAGCGGACTCGTGCGCGGACGCCGCCGTGCGGACAGCCAGACTCTCCACATTCCGGGGGATTTGCACTTCGCTCCTCGAGTCAGAAGAACCGCAGGATTTCCCGGATTTCACGCAAGATGTTGCACGGACTTCTGTTGTGGTTGTCAGTGACGGGCGTCGCGTCCTCTCAGCCCGACAGCACCGGATTGTTTTACGCGCTGAGATCCGAACTGTCAGAAGACGCGATATTGGTGGCCAACAACGGAATCCGCGTGCCGTTCGGGAGATCGGTCTTCGTCGATCCAATCAATGATCTGGTGCTTCAGACGCAGCCGGGGGACCGATGCAGCATCACCGTCCTGGAAGAGCCGCTCCTACAGAGACCGGGGCACCTCCATCCCAAAAAGTTTGCGTGTGATTTCGGCCCCAGCGACGTGACTTACTCCCACTTCGGATCGAGAAGTCCGGCGAGGGACAGAGTGCGGCTGCAGCTCAGGTATGACGCGCACGCGGAGACCGTTGTCATCCCGTTCATGATGGAGGTTGAAGTCATGTTTACGCAGCTTGAGTTACTCACCAAGAACATGCCCCTGGTCGTCGGTCAGCTGCGCGGAACCAGCGGCCCGCTCGATAGGAAGGTTTTAGAGTTCACTTATGACAGAGACCTGCAGAAGTGCCAGGTGGCCTCTCTGTCCAGCGGGAGCGCGCTGCCCAGGTACGGGCGGCTCATCGGCGGGGGGAAACTTTCCGAAATGATGGACTGTGGCGAATTCACCCGGGCTGGCATTCGCTACGAGCACACGTTTGAGCACAAGTCTCCCAACAGGGACTACGTTCCCATGGTGGTGCAGCTGCATGACAAGGAGGGAAACCTCCTGAAACAGGAGTATTTCCACCTCATGGTTCGCATCCAGGAGGGAGACGAAAACAGCCCTCCGAAGCCCAGCTTTGTGTCCATGATGATGATGGAGATCAGCCAGTTCGTCATGACTGCTCTCACCCCTGACATGCTGGCTGCTGACGATGCTGAGTCGGACCCAGACGAGCTCATTTTCAACATCACCTCTCCCTTGTCTTATGAGGAGGGCTACATCGTCAGCACCGATGACAGAAACCTCCCCATCACGTCCTTCTATCAGAGAGACCTGCGCCATCTGAAAATCGCTTACAAGCCCCCCTCGCTGGACTCGGACACCGAGAGAATTTTCCAGCTGGAGTTTCAGGTGGTGGACACAGACGGGGCCGTCTCAGACCCCTTCGCCTTCATGATAGTGGTGAAGCCGATGAACTCCCTGGCGCCTGTGGTGACGCGCAACACCGGTCAGCTGCTCTACGAGGGCCAGTCACGGCCGCTGTTCAGCGCCCACAATCTGGAGATCAGTGACGAGGACAACCTGGACGCCGTCAGCATCACGGTGGTGGAGGGGCTGCGGCACGGGGACCTCCTGGTTCTGGGCTCCCAAAGGAAATTCTTCACGCCGGACGACCTCGATGCTGGAGCCGTTGTGTATCAGCACGACGGCAGCGACACGTACAGCGACAACATTGTGTTCATGATGTCTGACGGTAAAAATGAAGTAGAATTCCTCTTCCCCATTACGATCGTTCCCACTGACGACGAGCCGCCGATCATAAACGCCAACACCGGCCTGGTGCTGTTCAAGAACCAGATGATGCCCGTTTCTCCGCTCATGCTCAGTGCAGCTGATATTGACTCGGAGGACTCGACGATTCAATTTACCGTCATCCCTCCTTTTTCTAACGTTGGCACAGTGCTGCTGAGGCAGTCCGACGCTCCGGAGGACCCGTCGTCCTGGAAGTTCAATGCTGAGGATGAAATGTATGAGAAAGAGGTGAGGGAGTGGCTTCAGAAGGATATCACAGAGGGGAAGTTGTTTTACAAGCACACGGGCCCTCACAACTCAGACACCATCATGGATCAGTTTGCTTTCAAAGTTCGGGATGACAACGACCCCCCGAATGAGTCGGGAGAGAACGTGTTTGTGGTTCGGATTCTGCCCATCGACGACGTTCCCCCTGAGCTGTTCCCTGGCACCACTCTGCAGACGACCGTTCAGGAGTTTAAGCTCACTCACTTCAGCAAAGAAGTTCTACGCTACACTGATTTGGATTCTGAGGATCGTGACCTCAAGTACACAGTAATCCAGCCCCCCACGGACACAGACGAGAACAATCCGGTGGCGTTCGGTTCTTTGGTTCTGACTGACGACCCCAGAAGAGAGGTCACGGAGTTCACGCAAGCTCAGATCAACCATCATAAAATCTCCTACAGCCCCCCGGATGTGGAGCTCGGGATCACACCCCACATCGCACAGTTCCGTTACACCGTCGAAGACACAGCCGGCAACAGCGCGGAGGGAGATTTCACCATCTACCTGCAACCCGTCAACAACAAACCCCCCCAGATCACCAACACAGGCTTCACGGTGTCTGAGCGCAGCACGCACATCATCAGCAGTGCTGAGCTGGACGCCACAGACCTGGACACACAGGACGGGCGGATTAGCTTCACTCTCAGTCAGCCACCCAAACACGGCCGGGTGCAGGTCGCCTTCACTGACCTGGAGAGGAAAGGGCTGTTCGGCCTCGCGGACATAACGGGAGGGAGGGTATCGTACAGCCACGGGGGGGACGAGGCCGCCAGCGACGAATTCCAACTGGATGTGAGCGACGGAATTCATGTGGTGACTGTGACGGTCAAAGTTAGCGTGAAGCCCGTTGACGACGAGGCGCCGACCATCAGCCTGCCCGCCGGGACCATCGGCTCCCACATGGATGTGCTGGAAAACGGGGCCACAGAAATCACGAGTCATGTCATCCAGGGCCGCGACGACGACACAGATGACCTGCAGCTGACCTTTATTGTGGAGGACCCTCCGGTCCTGGGGGAAATACTAGTGAAAGGAGCGCCTGCTGCCAGCTTCACGCAGGCGGATATCATCAACGGCGTGGTCGTGTACGCGCACACCGGCGGGGAGATCGGTCTCACCACTCAGCGGGACGGCTTCAACTTGACCCTCACAGACATGTCTGACGACTGGACGGTGGGCGGCAACAAGGTCAACGGGGTGCACGTTCAGGTCACCGTGCTTCCTGTTGACAGCCAGGCCCCCGAGGTGGGAGTGGGAATTCAGTTCAGTGTCATCGAAGGGCAGAAATCCACCATCGGCCCTGAGCACTTGAACGCTGATGATAGCGATACTCCGGTGGATGATATCCTCTGCACAATCATCGTCCAGCCCACGGCCGGCTATGTAGAGAACGCATCGCCCGCCCCGGGCTCAGAGAAATCGCGATCGGGAACCGCTATCAGTGCTTTCACCATTCGAGACATCAGGGAGCGGAATGTTTACTATGTGCAGAGCATTCACAAAGGCGTGGAGCCGGTGGAGGACAGGTTCACGTTCCGCTGCTCTGACGGCATCAATTTCTCTGAAAAGAACTTTTTCCCCGTTATTATAATAGCAGCCAATGATGAAAAGCCAGAAATCTACGTGAGGGAGATCGTGGTCATGGAGGGCATGAACGTTGTCATCGATACTCCGATCCTCAACGGGGCAGATGTGGATATTCCACCCGAGGAGCTGATGTTTATCATCTCTAAGCCTCCCAAACACGGCGCCATTTTAAACCAGCTGCCCACTGGTTCTGTTTCCGTGAGCAATTTCACCTTAGAGCAGATTAGAGAAGCGTCGAGTATTGTTTATGAGCACGACGATTCGGAGACAACGGAAGACAGCTTTGGTGTCACTCTGACTGATGGAAAGTTCTCTGTGCAGAAGACCGCAACGGTTATGATCATCGCCGTTGACGACGAGACGCCCAGAATGCTCATCAACGACGGGCTGGAGGTAGAAATTGGAGAGACCAAAGAGATAAACAACAAAGTGCTAAAAGCAACAGATTTAGATTCCGACGACGGCACGCTTGCATATGTGGTCCGCTTCGGGCCTGGCCAGGGCCTCCTGCAGAGGAAAGCCTGGTCTGGAGCCCTGCAGAACATCACGCTCGGCATGAATTTCACACAGGCCGAGGTCGACGCGGGGCTGATGTCGTACGCTCACAGCGGTCAGGAGGGCGTCCGAGACCTGATCAAATTTGACGTCACAGACGGCATAAACCCGCTGATCGACCGCTACTTCTACGTCACCATCGGCAGCATCGACGCCGTGTTTCCCGATGTGGTCAGCAAAGGCGTGTCTTTGAGAGAAGGGGGCAGAGCGACTTTAACCACTGATCTGCTCAGCACCACTGACCTCAACAGCCCCGACGAGCACTTAGCCTTCACCATCACGAGGGCCCCGGTCAGAGGCCACCTGGAGTGTACGGACAGTCCCGGGATTCCAATTGTGTCCTTTACTCAACTCCAGCTGGCCGGCAGTAAGATTTACTACATCCACACCTCAGACGACGAGGTGAAAATGGACAGCTTTGAGTTTGAAGTCACCGATGGCTTCAATCCCATTTTCAGAACATTCCGAGTCTCCATTGTGGACGTGGACAATAAGAAACCTGTAGTGACTGTCAACAGTTTAGTTGTCACAGAGGGGCAGGTGAAGCTGATCACTCCATTTGAACTCACTGCGGAGGATCAAGACACGGATGAGGAGCTGCTGAGGTTCACTGTCACACAGCTGCCCGTTCATGGTAAACTCCTCTACAACAGCTCCTGGCCCATAACCAGCTTCACCAAACAAGACCTCAATGAGAACCTCATCAGCTACAAGCACGACGGAAGCGAGTCCTTCCAGGACTCCTTTTCATTCACGGTCACAGACGGCACACACTCCGAGTTCTACGTCTTCCCCGACACTGTGTTTGAAACCAGGCGCCCTCAGACCGTGAAAATCACCATCGTCGGATTTGACAACGGCGTCCCTCAGATCGTAGTGAATAAAGGTGCTACCACTCTGAAGACTCTGTCCGTGGGTCACCTGGGGTTCCCCATCACCTCCAAAGTGCTGCGAGCAGAGGACAGAGACAGCAAGCCTGCGTCCTTGGTGTTCCACATCACCAGCCAGCCTAAACACGGCTACATCGCTAACATGGGACGAGGCAACAACTCCATCGACACCTTTAGCCAAGGTAAGCCCTGGTCACGCTCTTGTACCATCAATGTGGCTGACAAAATGACCGTTTTCAGATATTTGTAGGGTTTGTTTATCCGGACAACACTTATTCTGACCTTCCATTATTATGACTTTATTTTGTTTCTTTTTTTGCTTTGCTAAGGGTGCTTTTTTGATAACTCAAGGTGGCGCTAATTGCTATATAATTAGAAAAAATACATACCCCAATGTGAAATGTGCTGCTCCTTAACCTGAGAAGAAAAAAACTGCAAGTTTTAATTAACATTTCACAGATTTTTCTTAATATATGGAGTAATAATTATTCATGTGTGTGATAAGTGCAGGATTGGAGATTTCAATAGTTAATTTGTGGGCCTGATTTAGACGGGCTCGGCTCATCAAATCATAATTAGCCGACCGAAGTTGGAGGCTGATGTTTGGTGCAACGACGGTAGACGGTGAGGGATGAATAATTTATCAGTTCCGCGTCTCTCGGGAGACGTTCACATCTGATGTTCTCGCCGGTGGTTTGTTAAATGAAGCGGGACAAGAGTAAAGGATCATGGGAAAAGGTCAGAGCGGAGCTTCCGGTGACAGGCTGGCATTTGAGCACTCTGACGGTCTGACCTGGTCCGATCTCGTCCAGGTCAGTTGCCACGTTTTCCTGCCGGCTGGACTGTGAATTTTCATGTCAGCATATTTGTTTTTGGAAAACTCGGGTTTGAGAGAACAATGCCACTGATTGAGTTTTACAGCGCCGCAATCAGCGCTCCGCTTCACACCCCGCTGGGGCAATTACACGAACAAGTAAGGAAATTCACCTGCTTCTGCCACAGTTTGGGCAAAAGCATAAACACAGCTGAGAAAGCGGAACCCTGCTGGAAATATGGACTCTTCTGGGGAACAACTGTGCGTCTGTGACAACAGAGGGCACGATGAGGTGAGCGCGGGGGGGGTGGCAAGCAAAGGGGACGGAGGTGCAAATGAGATGGGAGGAAAGTGGGGTGGTAGGTGGCATGTGAGGGAGGGAAGAGATGAGGAGACGGGAGCGAGAGAGCAAAGAGGACTGTCAGGAGGAATCCGTCAGGGCCAAGAGGCAACCGCTCGCTCTTTATTTACTCATCTTATTTCCAGGGCACTTCCCATGAGGAAGCCCCTAAATATTTGATGAGGAGAATGGCTCAGGTCCACCGTGTTGGCTCTATATTTGCAAGGTCCTTGGGTTCAAGCCGGTGTCAGGGCCCTCCGGAGAACATTTGTTTTCTGCCTCCTCTTTACAGTCGGATCGATACGCAGCCATTGTGTAGGACAAACACAAATGTGAGGGAGAAATGATGTCATCACGGACAGAGTGCGTGTTTTACGGACCCTGATAGAAGGGGCGATGGAGGTGAAGATGACAGGGTGCCACCCTGGGCAGCCAGAATATATACCCTCACTAGGAGACGGGGGTTTATACTTTTATGAACCTCCCTTCTTTGACATCTATTATTGAAGGGGGTGATTCACAGGGGCTAAGCCCTTTCACAGCCTAGATGATTTTTCTTTTCTCTGCTCTGCCACTAAAGACTCTACTGGAGAATTATCTTTTTTTGGGGGGGGGGGGGGGGTACGCTGCAGCCCTGTAATTCAGAGAAGGCAGGAAAACAGCTGCTGGAGCCTGCGTGCCCACCGCCGTCCTGTTTTTAACATTCTTATCCCCATCTGTCATTAAAAGATGGGCTGTCACCTGGTTTCTGTTCCGTTGACACGGAAGAACCGAGAGCGTGAGGACTGAAAGGTGGTTGGCGCTCGGCGACACTCCGACCTGTCGGCACAGCGGCGGACGGGAGGCAGCTTCCGTCTTTGAGCAACAGCTTGAGAGAGCGCTCGTCAAAGCCATTCTGCAGCTTCAAAGTGTGTTTGAGGCGCTCTGTGATCTGGAAGCTTAAGCAGCAAATGTATTGGGAAACACACCTGCGGTCGGGACAAGGGCGATGTGTAATTTATCCACCTGTCGGCTTTGAACCGAAGCAAAGCCGCCACTTAAGATTTTATCTCAGTGACGTTTCACCTTCATCTTAAAATGCCCCAATTTTACCAGCACGTACAACAAATGATCTGCTGCTTATGATCTGCTGTGGTCTAACGTAACGATGCTTTACAGCGGACATGGACGACCTCAACATCTGCTACGTGCTACGGAACGAGGAAAACGCCACCTCTGACCTCTTCCACTTCTCCGTCGAAGACAACGGTAAGACCTTCACGCTTCCGTCGGGGTTCCCTTTTTTAGGCTTCACTCCAGCTGGACCCAAAGGTCTCAAGCATGCTGCCAAATGACATTTCCAAATGTTAAAAGATACAAATTGGCTGAGGTGAAGATCAAACCTGCCACTTTCTCTGCGTGGAATTGTCTGGGTAACCTTTCCACTCGTCTCCTCGGGTGGATCTGTAACTCATCTCCTCTCACCGAGTTTCTGAGGGAAGATGTCAGAGTTCCTCATCAGACAAAATCCTTGTGATGGACTCCTGATCCGAGGAGCATCGCCGACCCCCAGTCACTCCATTTTGTTGATCGATCCAGGGGAAGTGTCTTTAAATGTCTTAATTTATATTTCAGGTGAGATGAGACCTCAGATGGAAACCCATCGTCTGTCAGTTTTACATGTGCGACATTTCCACCAACTTTAGCTTTTTTACTGACCATTTGCCACCTTCTGAAGCGACGGCCCCCCGTAAGAAAGGTTTTAAAAGGTTCCCATTGTTAAAATGCATTATTTCTTATTTATACCTGAATTTTCAGGTGAAAGACTGGCATTGATCAGGTTAGTGGACTCCAAGCTGTTGCTTATTCCATTAATTTAGCAGATTAGCCACAGCGCTCCTTCCCAAACCCACCAGCACTCTCAGATTAAAGAGAATAAGATAAACTGGAAAAAAATCCATAAGTTGCTGCCATGGAACGCAAGCGGTCAATACGCATGTCAAAATATGATGGTATGGCGGTGTTCCAGAAACAGTGTTTGTCGGGATGTTGCGAGGTTTGGAATCCAGTTAATAATGAGATGAGTGTGAGGCAGCTCAGCACATCTCCACGATATCACACTTTAAGGATTGTGTCTCCGAGACGTTTGCATAAAACATCCGATCCTCTCGGTTCGCTGCTGCCAGCGGCTTCATGTCTCACAATCCAAACTCCCAGATTAACTTCCAGGACCGGAGCAAATAAGCCGATCCCAACTGGAGGTGTCCCTGGGTGTGTTTTTATCCTCGGAACTGCTGCACTTTGTTCCAGTTCACACGCGTTGCTAAATTATGCGTCGCGAGCTTCCTTTTAATACTTTTGTGACACATCACAGACGTGACGGTGCCACATCAAGCGACCGGCTGAGCCATCGATGCCCACAATACGGTGATTATACGTTTGACGGGCTTTGAAGAGAAATTCCAAGACTTGCTTTAGGACAACCAGCAGTTTGATCTGTCTCTGCATTACTCAGGAGGAAAGTGCAGACATAAACCAGTGGCGGGGGGGGTTAATTAGTCCTGGACCTGTTTGAGCACAAGTGCTTTTCACTCTGTGGCGCAAATGCACCAGTAGTGGTAGAAGAGAACGAGTTAAGTATATGCAAATCAGCACCAAACAAAATATTCATTTGGCTTCTCAGCTGTTGCTCCGGTTCCCAGTTTTAGAGGAGCTTCATCCTGCTGCCACACATCTGCTTTACAGGAAGACGGAAATATGTTCACAGAGGACTTTAACAAACACGTAGGGCTGTACACCTGCGTGCATGTGAGAAGAAGTCTTAAAACACTTATCCAGATGTGCACGGCAGCACGCAGGCAAACAATCCCTCTAGGCGTGCATGGTGCAGAACAGAGGGATCGCTGTAGGCTAAGAAGCAGCCGGGCCTCCAGCACAAAGAGGCGTTTGATATTTAAGAGCCCAGGCGGCATTGTGGGTAATGAGAGCCCTGGGCGGGGGAGGGGGGCAGGGCTCCAAGGCAGCCAGTGGTAATTATGTGTCCCTATTACAGCTCATCTACAGGGAAGAGTGACAGGAAGTGCTCCTGTCTCAGGTGAAGAACAGCTGGGAGCGGTGTTTCCCAGGCTGCAGGACCTAACCCTAACCCTAACCCTAACCCTAACCCTACCCTACCCTACCCGACCCGACCCGACCCGACCCGACCCGACCCGACCCGACCCTACCCTACCCTAACCTAACCTAACCCTAACCTAACCTAACCTACCTACCCTAACCTAACCTAACCTAACCTAACCCTACCCTACCCTACCCGACCCGACCCGACCCGACCCGACCCGACCCGACCCGACCCGACCCGACCCTACCCTACCCTAACCTACCCTACCCTACCCTACACTACACTACCCTACCCTACCTACCCTACCCTACCCGACCCGACCCGACCCGACCCGACCCTACCCTACCCTAACCCTACCCTACCCTACACTACCCTACCCTACCCTACCCTACCCTAACCTAACCCTACCCTACCCTACCTTACCCTACCCTACCCGACCCGACCCGACCCTACCCGACCCGACCCGACCCGACCCGACCCGACCCTACCCTACCCTACCCTACCCTACCCACCCTACCCTACCCTACCCTACCCTACCCTACCCTACCCACCCTACCCTACCCTACCCTACCCTACCCTACCCTACCCTACCCTACCCTACCCTAACCCTAGCAGAGAAAACTGAGGCTTTCTGCCAAAAACGTGTAGAATATCAGCAAAGCTCCAACAACGGAACGACTGTTGCGACGCTGCAGCCAAGTAATTGCTTCATTTCTACTTGCTTCAAGTGTGAAATTGAAAAAACTGAAGCACTTTTTGAATGTTTGGGATTTAATTTCAGCTGTACAAATTCTGCACAAACGTCAAGTTGGGTGAATTCTGGCACTGCGGATACACGCGCACGCACACGCACGCACGCACACACACGCACGCACACACACGCACACACACACGCACGCACACACACACACGCGCACGCACGCACACGTGCGCGCTGACCTCTTGTGAGGACGCGAGCAGCAGTGTTCCTCTTGACCTCTCCTCTCATCTTATCTTCTGCTCCTCCCAGCGTCGCGCCGCTCTTCATCCATGTTCGGCCTCAACACACCAGAGGATCGTCGGGTGTTGTGGCCCTCTAAGTGCTTTGAAGTCTCGGGTTGTTCTCTCTGTCTGATTCCTGGTGTTCCGACCCGGGCTGATAGATGAATACCAGCTTGGCCATTTAGACTTGATTGCCTTGATTATTGGACTGACTTGGTGCTTGTGAACAATAAAGCTTGTTGTGAACTCTGTGTGTGCTGAGCTGTGGATCTGCTCCGGGGGTCCACTAATCAGCTCCCCACACATCTCCTCCTTTGTTAGAGGACCACTTATCTCTGGATTTTTCTCCAAGGGCACCAGCATTTTATCACTCATCATTCAGTTCTGTTTATTCATGCTTGAATTGGGCGTATCGACGTGCACGTGGGGGGTATCTCCTCTACGTCTGTACGTTTAAAAGCAGCACCATTCCTTCAAAATGACCTTCTCCTGATTCCCCCTCGTCCTTTGCAGTAGATCCCACAGGAAATGATTGAGTTTTTGTTCTCTGGAGTCAGGTTAAACTTCTTTTATTGTGAATTTGAACCTCCTGGGACAACACTGGCTCACAGACGCTTAAATGAGCCTTTAAACGAGCACCTTTAGTCGTCCGGACTTCCTGGAATTCCTGAAATGAATGAAGTGATCCTCAGTCTGTGTCCAAAGCTTTATTAAATCCTCTCAGCTGAGCTCACCTGGTAAAAGAACGTATCCAAAAACATAGCGCAACAGGCTTTCACTGGCCGTCGCCATGGAAACAAATGGAGCGGCTTAATCCCTCAGCCTTTTGTTTTGGTCCACCTGTCCTGCAAACTTTGGCCGTCGGTGCAGAATTGTGAAGTCCATCAGCAAGAGTGAGACGCAACGTACAAGAGCCGCGGCTCAAGAGCAGGATTCCCTTCATCCGATGGCATTCGGGGAGTTTACTGTCACTTCCTGACTGCGAGGGCCCGATCTTCCACCGTTCGGCTCCACCCTCTTCATCTCTCACCCTGTCTTAGATCCTGCTGGATCGGGCTTTTATCCATTTCCTGCTATTTTTACACCCTCACAGCCCCCTTTCTTCATCACAAGTGGTGTTATTTTTGTCCCCATAGCAACCCGCTATATTTCCCTCTTCCTGTCTGACAGACTGTTGCCTCTGTTGTGGGTGGTCGGTCTGACCGTCGCGGCCTCGCCGGCCGTCCCAGCCTGCAGCGTTTGTCTAGTCGGCGCCGGTGCTGCCGAATCTCCGTGTTGCCGGATTACGGCGTGTTCTGCCACCACAAATGCTGGTGATGATCTGCATCTCATTACGGGATAGACGAGGGTGTGAGACTTGTTGAGCGACGTGAGAGAAGGTTTTCATCACGTTCATCATCCTGGGTTCTGTCTCCAGGCCTGGCAGCCGAGGCGTGATGTGTAAACAGGCGGGCGTGACCAAACAGCCCTAATCTGGGGAGCAAAGCAGCTTTTCTGCTGGTTTTCCAGATGAACGTGCACTTTTCTCAACGTGTTCCTCCTTCTGTCATGACCAGTTTTCCTCCTTTTAATGAAACTTTTACCTGTTTTTGTCACCTTTCTCTTCCTAACTCTGTTTCCTGCTCTTTTCATTTTAATGTATCTTAATGGAACTTTAATCGACACTTGAATAATTCCAGATTTATATAATTCAGTCTTTATTTGCACTTCTCCTCGCATTTTCAGAGTTTCTTTTTATCCCAACACTGTGGTGAGGATTCTTTGTCCGAATGTGTTTTTAGTCGTCTTGTGAAGCCAAACATGCTGCGCACGGCCGTGTTCTGCACCTTTATTGCTTTTACCGAGCGTGCTGTCTAGTTTTGCTTATTAATACCATAAATCTACGCGGGAAAGGAAAAGTCCAAAAAAATAATCATAAAAATCTGGAAATGATACATTTGGAGTGGAAATGTAGAAATCCGAGGCAGTTTCCTCTCCCGAGTCTCCGTAACGTCCTGAAATACAATAAAACTCTGTTACATATTATATCGGCGCCACGGAGGGATTGGAGCCGGAGCTGGAGCCATCAGTCTGTCGGCTCTGGGTGATGAGACGCTCAGGAGAACGATCGCCATCCATCTGACGCTCGCACACGTAAGGACACGACCGCAGTCACACATGTTCCTTTCTCCTGCGGCGCCCCCTCCCAGCCGAGCCTCCGGGCCCCTCTATCGCTGATTTAGACTTACAGAATCTGTTTTTAAGTCTTTTAAAAAAAAGAAGCTTCAAAGGAGTGAAGATCGGGCGCCTCAGAAGTCAGTTTTAATGGTTGGTGTGTGATGTAGCTGAAGGTGTTGGCGTGGTTACGGCGTTCATGGCCGATGGCTGATTGGAGGGAGGAAACGTTGCAATATTCCCGAACATGCAACTTCTGTTGCCTTGGGCTGGTTCTGGAGCACGAGCGTCATTTCCTCTGACGCCTACAGGGGACGAGGCATACATGGCTCACCAGTAAACGGCAATAAACATGAAGGATTCATCTATTTTATGGCAGGATCAGTTATTAAAAGCGTTTTACGTGTATTTTCTGGAGAGAAGTTGCTCTTTTACCAACATGATTGGAGTTCATAAACATCACTGCGCCTCTTTCAGAGGACAGAGAAAAAATGTTCCACTTTTGCCAGCAGTTCGCTCTTTTAAATGGGCATATTTGGGTTCCCGGGGGTTTATTTTGGTGTGAAACACAGGCGGAGAGACCTTCTCCACATGGCTTCAGCTTCTGCTGCAGCCGTGCAGCATGCTAAACGCTCCAGTTTGCCCAGGGCCATGACTTCCTGGTCATCCTATTGATAGCTCATTGCACCTCAGGACATATCTCAACCCACGTCGATTGCCTTCAAGGGGAAGCGCACGCGCGCGCGCACGCAGGCATGCACGTGCACACCTCAGAGAACAAAGAAGCCCATCACAATCTTTACGATTCCCTTTGCCACAGTAGCAGATGCAGATGTTAGCGGCGTGCCTGTCACACACTTGTCAAGATAAAAGGGGGATTTAAGCGTCCGGAGGGGGAGGAAGATATTCCGAGTTGTCATCAAAACCATCACAATTCCTGCAAAGGGACACAAATGTCAAGTCCATGATGTGTGGGCGCCCATTACTATTAAATACCTGCTAATACCTGGCAGGACACGTGGCTGGGGGGGGGGGGGGCTAGGTGCGCTCCGAATAAATCGGCTGGTTGCTTCTAATGTGGAGCAGGTCTGGGAAGACCACCACGTAGGTGGGTGGGGGCTGGAGACGGAGGAGTAAGGGAGGGGCCGCCAGCAGAAGACCTCATTTTTATTAGATTTGTTCCCCGGTAACTGAAAAATGTAGCGACACACTGCTCAGTCCCAAAACACCCCCTAATTTTTTTTGCCTTTTTCAAATCAAAAAAATAGAGACTAAGAAGCCTGCATGCACTGGCCGGGCGACATTGCCGCTGATGCTAACGCACCACATCTGTAGCACAAAGGGGGCCGACCGCGGCGCCGCTCTGTTGCGCATAAATGTGATTTATGTTTCCCGGGCGAGCGCGAGACTCTGTTTGTAAAGACTTTTTCAGGGAGTCTGACATGAAGATTTAATGTGGCAATTTTGAACCTGAGGTCGCTGTCAGGTGGCGAGAGGAGCAGTTTATCCATATTTGCTGCGCTAGGACGCTCTGCAGCAGAAGGTGTTGTGAGGCTATTTATTCCCAGGCCGTCTCAGTGTAATTTGGTTATTTTCCCAAGAAGGGAATACCTGTCTACGGGGTGACACACGACACGGCGCCACGTTGCTTTTGTTCCATTTTTCACTGAAACTGGTCTTTAACAAGCAGGGAAACATATGCGGTCATTTAAACTTCATATGTCACTGCCAAGAAACTGTCATGTGGCAGATTAGCATATTCATTAACTTAGCTTAACGTGTTATGTACAAACATTGCATGTTTTGCATAAAAGGTCCTCATCTGGTTCATTCCTGTATTAGAACAGCAGACAGACCAACAAGGTGATGCCACCTTTATGGAAATGAGCCCCCAAGACAACAAGAAGCTTCCTAGAAAACAACTTATGTAGTTTCACACGCACAAAGCCGCCAACGCTACATTAATAATCGGAGCCTCCGTCGGGAGAACATGAGGTTTGGTAACAGCACTTAAATCCACGTAGCTATTTTCCAGCTACATTATAGAGTCAGCGATTATGGAGAGTTTGAATATTTTCAACAATCTTTTTTGATTGCTGCTATTACCTTTTTTCTGTTGTGGTGTAAATGTTTGCAAGACTTTGTGGATATGTGGGGATGATCGGACCTGGGCCGTCAGAACAGAACTCACCTGTGGTGTCCGGCTGGACTCCAACATCACAAACCCACCGCAAAACTTTTCTTTTTCCCTGCACGTTTCTCAGAAAGTCCCGTTCCATAAAAATCTTTTGTGTGTGAACTCTGATGTGTAATCGGCTGAGAAAAAGGCGAGTTTGTGTGGAGCCTTTGAACGGAGTGTAAAGTGAATTTAGCCGTATTGAGGGTGATTTCAAAGCTGCTCTTCTGGATGGTCAGCACAAGTGAAAAGCCTTTTATCCTTTAAAAGCAACTGGAGGAACGAGACAGTTTCAAAACCACCGGCTCTGCTCGTGGTCCCTCCTGTCGGCGGGTCCTGAGAAACTCCAGCTCTGATCACGTTAGCTGCCCCTTCACCTGCCTGCCGAGACAGGAAGTGATGAACTTCTTACCCCGGCTGTGCCTCGGCACCAGTCTTGGAGCTGTTTCTAATACACGCAGTGTGTGTGTGTGTGTGTGTGTGTGTGTGTGTGGTGTGTGTGTGTGTGTGTGTGTGTGTGTGTGTGCGAGCACCAATTGTGCCGTCTCTTGCCATCTCTAGCAGGACCCTCCAACGTTTAAGAGGCCTAAATGATCTGAAAGAACTAAAGATCTTCGCTCTGATTTCCTTTTTTCTCATTTCCTCACAGCCTTCATGTCATTTTTTTGTCCAATCGCACCTCTGCAGCCTCTCGTGCCTCCAGAACACCAACATCCAGGCTCCCCTTTGCACTGTTTGGAACGTTGGACTGAGCCACAAAAACAGGGAAATGAAGCTAAAGGAGCTTCTCTTCTTGCCCTTTAAGGCAGCTGGTCGATGTCCTTTGCAGATCTCTGCCCCCCCCCCCCCCCCCCCCTCCCCCGCAGGTGCTAATTAGCACCATATATTAGCCCAGTTCTAGCAAAGCCATTTGCTCTTTAGCTGCACGTTGTTCCTCCCGGTGTTGGGAAGGTGTCATGTGATCGGATTTATCTGAAAATGTGCGACACGCTGTTTTTTCAGTCAGACCAAGAAATTCTCCTCGTTTGTTCCGGTTATTTGGGATCAAAACGAAGGACTGATCACGGATGCTTTTGTTTGTCTTTAGGTGGAAACGAACTGAAGGATCAGCACTTCCGTCTGGACTGGGCCTGGATCTCCCTGGACAAGGAGTATTACGTTGTTGACGAAGACGACACCTTCCTGGAGGTCGTGCTCAGGCGGAGAGGTTACCTGGGAGAGACGTCTTTTATCGGTGAGTCTTTCTGTCACTCTTCCTGTCTGAACGATGACCACTTCCTGTCTACCATGTCAGGCCAGACCCTGGAGAGATGGAGCGGGAACAGCCGTGTTCCGATTCTCTTCCTTTACATCCTTGAGGTGAATTCTTTGTTAGATTCGTGCACGTTTCTCAGCGGAGGCAACGCCACCTCCTCGGGGGGTGTTGAGGCAGCGCTGGGGGCGTTGGGGACGAGGCGGCTGAAACAGGCACAACTGGGGGTGTTCGAATCCCAACTTTTTAGCTGCTGTCAGTGCAAACAGACGTTTATTCCGGTTTAAAGATATTCTCCCTGAATGATGCACTATCATCGCGTGGCTGTGCTGGTCTGCCCCCCCCCTGTTCTGGCCTGCTCCATGAAAAAGCACCAAAGGTTTCCTGGCCTCACACGGCGGAGCCACAAGCTTTAGTTCTCCAAGGCTGGTGGGGTCATGGCAGGAAACGCCCCACAGGTGAAGAGTGACCCCGACGAGAAGCACCAGGGAACGTATCAAACCCACATCTGGAGCCAGTAGCATTTTCTGGTCATTTGTTTGGTTCCGAGCATCATGAAAGTGTAGGAAAAGAATATTTTGCCACCTTTGGAGGTGCAGGTGCAGCTCAGTAGTCGGTCTGATGGACCGGTGTCTTGACCTTCAGGCGGAAACTGAAACCAAATTTGTGGAAAAGTCGGCAGAAGCATCAGACCGGCGAGGAAACGGCGTTCAACAGGAGCAGTTTAGAAAAAGAGCACACACACACACACACACACACACACACACACACACACAACACACACACACACACACACACACACACACACACACACACACTGAGTCTGAGGGTCAAAGGTTAAAGGGTCGTGATGTCAGAAGTCTCCTCCGAGCTGCCTCAGCTTGTCGTCCGGAACAGCAGCTTCCGTAAGCGGCTTTTCTTCTCTTCCAGCCTTCATCATCGTTCTGATCCTTGTTAAGCTTCGGGTCAGGTGGTACCATTGCAGTGAAGCTGTTTATGACTTACCTGTGTGTGTGTGTGTGTGTGTGTGTGAGTGTGTGTGTGAGTGTGTGTGAGAGAGAGAGAGAGAGAGAGAGAGAGCAGATCCCTCTTGGGAAGGTTTTGAGTGCATCAAACATAAAAGCTGCATTTTGACTCTCATCTCTTTGCACAGTTGGTGTGTGAGCACCTGGATCTTTCTAACCCCCCCTTCCCACACACACACACACACACACACACACACACACACACACACACTTCACTTTAAAGACATTTTTAAAATGATTGCATGCTTGTGCATCTGTAAATACGCCCCACAAACATCTACGTGCGCAGCTTGAAGTGAGTTTGAAGCCAAGCGAGATGTTTACACGTGCGCACGTATCTTTCTGTCACTAACACACCCGCACATGCATGTACGTGTGCATGTGCCTGGTGTGTATCTCCTCAAGCAACAATGATGAAACATGTTCTACTTTTCGCCACCCAGAATGAGATTTTTTCCAAAAATACTGATGAAAACTGATAAAAGTTGTCTGATAGCGTTCATAGATTTCAATTTGCCGGCCTGGTGAGCAGGAGAGCGGAGCAAATGAAGCGAGAGGAGCGCAGTGACAGACGGCTGCTGGACGGAATGGCAGCGGCGCCGGCGCTGTAACGGCATCTGCCGTGGTGATGCTCTGGAAGTGTTCTGGAATAACTTCTGGATCTGAACAAACCTTCTCCCTCATTAATGCTGCTGCTCATTTCTCCCACCACAAAAGCAACACAATGCTAATCTGCGGTAATCTGGCGAATGCTAACAGCCACTCATGTTGTCTCCTGCCGTCTCTGCTGTGGGACGGCGTCCGGGTCGCCCTGTCGGCCCGGGTCGCCCTGTCGGCCCGTTTAACCTGCCTCATCTATTTTTCATCCTCACCTCATCTTGCACTTCAGAGAATTTGCTGCCGGCCTGTTTTACTGCGTGACCGGCGGCCTCCCCTCGGCCCCGGTGCCTCCCCTCGGCCCCGGCGGCCTCCCCTCCGCCCCGGCGGCCTCCCCTCGGCCCCGGCGGCCTCCCCTCCGCCCCGGCGGCCTCCCCTCCGCCCCGGCGGCCTCTCCTCCGCCCC